>NC_134832.1:57885531-58185531 GCF_004210375.1 Tachypleus tridentatus | reverse complement strand
TAACAAGTTCATCAAGCTATCTAACTCTCTATATCTCCACTGAGCAGGAAATTAGTTTGTTTCAACTTTAATTAACAAGTTCATCAAGCTATCTAACTCTCTATATCTCCACTGAGCAGAAAATTAGTTTGTTTCAACTTTAATTAACAAGTTCATCAAGCTATCTAACTCTTTATATCTCCACTGAGCAGGAAATTAGTTTGTTTCAACTTTAAGTAACAAGTTCATCAAGCTATCTAACTCTCTATATCTCCACTGAGCAGGAAATTAGTTTGTTTCAACTTTAAGTAACAAGTTCATCAAGCTATCTAACTCTCTATATCTCCACTGAGCAGGAAATTAGTTTGTTTCAACTTTAATTAACAAGTTCATCAAGCTATCTAACTCTCTATATCTCCACTGAGCATGAAATTAGTTTGTTTCAACTTTAAGTAACAAGTTCATCAAGCTATCTAACTCTCTATATCTCCACTGAGCAGAAAATTCGTGTATTTCAACTTTAATTAACAAGTTCATCAAGCTATCTAACTCTCTATATCTCCACTGAGCAGGAAATTAGTTTGTTTCAACTTTAATTAACAAGTTCATCAAGCTATCTAACTCTCTATATCTCCACTGAGCAGGAAATTAGTTTGTTTCAACTTTAATTAACAAGGTCATCAAGCTATCTAACTCTCTATATCTACACTGAGCAGGAAATTAGTTTGTTTCAACTTTAAGTAACAAGTTCATCAAGCCCTCTAGCTCTTTATATCTCCACTGAGCAGGAAATTAGTTTGTTTCAACTTTAAGTAACAAGTTCATCAAGCTATCTAACTCACTATATCTCCACTGAGCAGGAAATTCGTGTATTTCAACTTTAAGTAACTTGTTCATCAAGCTATCTAACTTTCTATCTCTACACTGAACAGGAAATTCGTGTATTTCAACTTTAAGTAACTAGTCCATCAATCTATCTAACTCTCTATATCTTTACTGATCTGGAAATTCGTGTATTCCACCTTTAAGTAACTAGTCCATCAAGCTCTTTAACGTTTTATATTATCATAAGTTAGTAATTCATGTATTATATATTCAGATCATTTATCTATGAATACCTCTTACAACTTCCCATTTGTTAATTGGTCCCTAATTAATCCTTTCATTTATACATCAATCCATTAAATGACTCTACTAGTTATTAATTCGCATAATACATCTTTAGCTAACTTAACCATGAACTGTTCCACTAACTTCCATCTCTATAGCGGTAAATGGCTCGTGTACTTTATTCGCTTCCATGTTCACTTATTTATTAACCACTATTTACACTGCGTTAGATGTTTTGAACTTTTCTCTACAATAACAATCTGTAAAAAATTAGATCAACTAGGAGGCTTATTCTATTAAAATCTACTAGTAATCGTACACTCAAAATAAGGCAGTTCGTGTTCGAAGTAACTTAGCATTGAGAATGCTGTGTTATCACAGTTCGTATTTCATTTAGTTTGTTTTTAGTAAATAGCGCTCGTGTTATATCACGTTTAAATTGTTGGTATGTAATAGGTTATAAGTATTCCAAATTACCCTGAAACACCCACCGGTTTGAATACTATTGAATCTATTATTTGTCATTTGTAGGTGTTTATCTCACAAAGATCTACAAAACAAAAAAGCGAGCATACCGATAGGGCCTAATGAGACTGGTATGGTAATATAACAACAACAAAAACAGAGTTGTTAACACAGTAATTTTATTTTAGAAAACATGAATATAAATTACACAATTTAAATTATATAAATAAAACAGTAAAGAAAGTTAGTGATTAATGAAATGAGTCTGTGGAATTATTTATACCCAGTTACGTTCGTTAAAAACTTTTTAGTCTTAGTAAAGTCAATCTATATAACTTCTGCGCAACTAACTGAGCCTAAAGTGCGTTTGCATTTTACGTCGCATGTCACTCACTCCTAATCAGTCCATACATATAGTCAATGGGTTGGAAAATGTAACACGGACATTAACATATGTCCAGTCACGAGACGTAATGAAAATTAATCTGATAAAAAAAATCTTTATTGTCACGTGATGCTCAAACACGAGCACACAAATCACCCAGGCGTTTTCTGTTTTCGCTTTCGTGGTCAAATCGCCTCTGTATGTATATTATTTCCATAATTATAGGGAAATGTTTCTACGTTTTAAAAGACACACACAAATACTGAACGGAACAAGTTAGGTTTTTCTCGCCCGTTGAAATGTTAAAATATGACACTGGGAGTTTCTGTTACTCTGTAGCCAAATAGGCCCAGTATGGCCAAGCGCTTTGAGGCGTTCGACTCGTAATCCGAGAGTCGCGGGTTCGAATCCTGATCGCAACAAACATGCTCGCCCTTTCAGCCGTGGGGGCGTTGTAATGTTACGGTCAATCCCACTATTCGTTGGTAAAAGAGTAGCCCAAGAGTTGGCGGTGGGTGGTGATGACTAGCTGCCGTCCCCCTAGTCTTACACTGCTAAATTAGGGACAGCTAGCACAGATAGCCCTCGAGTAGCTTTGCGCGAAATTCAAAAACAAGAAAAATAAACTGTAGCCAAAGCTTTAACGTAAATGTTTAGTCCACTATTTATATGTTTTTTATACTCTCACGTCAGTGGCACAGAGGTATGTCCGCAGACTTACAACTCTAGAAACCTAGTTTCGATACCTGCGGTGGGCAGAGTAGAGATAACTCATTGTGTAGCTTTGGGCTTAACTTTAAACAACAGCAACAATGCTGTTTTGTTTTCTTAATGAACACTGAGAAACAGGACTACGACAAAAACGTTTGGTTTGTTATAACTGAAGTTAACTTTTAGTTTAGCTTGTGTCTGGGTTTGGTGTCGTTAGGAAACAACTTCAGACACTCACATGTATATATGTATAAAAATTTAGTGAAAGGTCACTGCAATTCAACAGCCATAACATTGAGTAGCCAAACGTATTTTGAAGGTTTAGAAACGAAATGAGGCACATCTAAAAAGACCCGAAGAGAAGTCAGTCCGGTTCGTGAAGTGTTTGGAGTTTTTTTTGTTTAAACCAGTAGAATAATCTAAACATTGACAGAGTTATCAATTTGTCCAAGTTCAAACTAACATAACAAACTAACCACTAATGACGAGCTCAAGTAATATCTCCCCCTTGGTCAGTGTAAGAAGGAAGAGAACTGTTGTTGTTACCCCTCCTTTTAAAGCGCACGAGGTCTTTGTCCGTGATACTTTCATACAGAAAGGCAAAATAATCTTGATTTGTAAAAGAGGGAGTGAAGCAGAATCGTGGTATAGCAGGCAGAACTGACAAGTTGTCACTCAAGTCTGTGTTAACTGTCCAGCGGAACATGAGCGCACGTGTGAGGAGCACACAGGTGGACCTTGTACCCATCTGTTTAGAAAGATAAAGTCAACTTGAATAAAGATTTTTATTATTGGCGTTGAGTGAATGACATTTCTTGAAACACGTTTAACTCAGCTCTGCATGAACAGTGTACATTGAACAGTTAATTCTCTTAAAATGAAAGAAACGATAAACGGGCTAGGGGTTTCAGTTAAACAGTTGTATTATCACTTTCTGAAACTTCTGTTTATTGTATACCTCAATATATACCTATCTACTCCGTGTACGTTATTAAGAGTGAATTTTAATGTGAAATTTTGTTTATTTGTCATGCAGGATTCAGTTACCTTATTCGATAAATATAGGTAGGGCGTGATCCAGAAGCTGGCGTGTCCGGACTATGAGTCTTAATATTCTTGGTTCATGACCCATTGCAGAAAACAAAGCGCTCTGTACTTTCAAGTGTTGGATATGAAATAAACATAACTGTAAAAGCACTGTATTGAATAAGACAAAAGTAGTCCAAAACTTCCCTCACTCAACTAGTTCAGAATGACGGCGGATAAACTAAAATATACTATCGATTTAATTCTCAATCTGCCTTTTCGCGTGAAAAACAAACCTGTTACTGTTAAATCGAAGTAAACCAATATTTATCAAATAATATAACGTACTACTATATTAGTTTATGGGGCTACAACATTACAAAACTGGGTCAATGTTGTTTGTTTGTTTTTGAATTTCGCGCAAAGCTACACGAGGGCTATCTGCGCTAGCCGTCCATAATTTAGCAGTGTAAGACTACAGGGAAGGCAGCTAGTCATCACCACCCACCGCCAACTCTTGGGCTACCCTTTACCAACGAATAATGGGATTGACCGTCACATTATAACGCCCCCACGGCTGAAAGGGCGATAATTTTTGTTGCGACGGGGATGCAAACCCGCCACCCTTAGATTACGAGTCGCACGCCTTAACCCACCTAGCCATGCCGGACCCCTTCACTTTGGAACCAATTTCGTCAAATAATTGATTTAAAAACAGTCGTTAAATAGAAAAACAACAACACCGTCTTAACAATAATAGTTTGGAGTACGTCTGACGAAGTTGCTCTTTAAACAAGGTTTCTGTGTATCAACAACTTGATCTTAGACCAACTTTCTTTTTTGAGGCTACTGTTTCAGATTAAGGTCGTTGCATATCTGCAATTTCAATCGTAAAAGTACTGTCCTCTTGCGAGTTTCTATTTCTCATTAAACTTATTGCGTATTTGCACTGTAAATCTCAGACTCGGTGTCTTCTTGTGGTATCTAATGAAACACATTAGGTGCTTTGGCTCTGAAACTATAACTAGAAATATTACTTTTGAAAGAGGGAAATCAGTATTATTTCATCCACGTAAATGAATTCATGTATCTACACAGGCACTGTCGTGACACTTAGAAACGCAGGCTGGTTCCTCTATGACATATCTGTCGTTATTTTATCAACAAAGCTGCTTCTACACATCGGCCTCTCCTCTGCCACCTTCGCTTATCTGTAGTATACGCATGCGCCGCACCAATCGTTGACGGGTCGGGAGAGCGTGAGTCTAAGCAGGTGTGGCTGGCAAAGACCGTGAGAAAGCGTGAATATTTTAGTGGTTCAACGGGCAGATGTTCGCCGTTATGAATTAATCATTGACCAGAAGGCTTAACTTACCACAGGCAGATAAACGTTACGGCTTTCAACTATTTGTGCCCCCTGTAGCCAGGCTTTCTTTCCTGCTTGTTGCCTGTTTCTATCTTGTTTGTTTTGGAATTTCACGCAAAGTTACACGAGGGCTATCTGCGCTAGCTGTCCCTAATTTAGCAGTGTAAGACTAGAGAGAAGGCACCTAGCCGTCACCACCCACCGCCAATTCTTAGGCTACTCTTTTACAACGGATAGTGGGATTAACTGTTACATTATAACGCCCCCACGGCTGAAAGGGTAAGAATGTTTAATGTGATGGGGATTCGACACCCGCGAGCCTCGGATTACGAGTCGAACGCCTTAACCACCTGGCCATGCAGGGCCGTTACTTCTATTTTACACTTCCAATTACGATAGTGCATGTGATGAAACGAGTGAGTAATGTGTTAAAGCTACATGAAATTAATGAACGCCCACGTTAAACGTGAAGTTACTGGTAATCATTGTGCTGTTTTTAACTTTAAGAAAACCCACTTTACATTACAGCACATTAATAAAAATGAGTTTTCGCCCAAACCAATGTTAGTTTTATGAGTACGATTCTTGGCTTAAAACGTTCTTTCTTTAACTATGTGTGACTTATTTAGATCAGCTGAATCCTTTGTTGGATTATCCAATATTAAAAACAGTGTTAGATAAGCTACTTGGAGCTGATTCGCTGTTTTTAAAAGAAATCCTGTATGATATTATTTTCGTAATTTCTTAAGAAGGAACATACAACTGAAACATGTTTTATCGCTGGTGTTTATTTTCAGTTTCTTATTGTAAACAGAACTTAAAACCTTTCAAGTTCATGTATCTTAATTACGGCATATGAACCAACTAATAATATATTAACGGTAATACCCGACAAGTCCCTACTGGTATATCGGTACGTCTTTAGGCTTATTACGATTAAAAACGGGTTTCAATGCTCGTATGAGCACAACACAGAGCGCTCAATGTATATCTTACATGGATATAGCTCAAATAACAATAAATTAATGGTAATTTCCATAATGCCCCCGTAATGGTTTATTGAGCTTATAACGATAAAAAACGGGTTTCGATAACTATGATGAGCACAACACAGACAGACAATTGTGTAGCTTTATGTTTGGCGACGATAAAGCAAATTACTTGAGGGTACGATAGAGGTATTCATTGTGGACCTTATACAGAAGTCATGATCATATATTATAATTGTTTCGTCTATCAGGAAGAGACGTTGTCTTCCAAAAATCCAATTCGTGTGCAATAAGTTAAACTTTAGTGTCCCTTTAATTATATTCAATCATTGTCTATACCATTGTATGTTATGTTCGATAATACTAGAAATACGGAAACATGCACCAATTATAATGCACCAATTATAATTGACGAGACAGGTGCATGTTTCCGCACCTGAAAAGTTTTCACTGATTGTAACAGGTACCTGGCGGGTATGCACAAATATAGTTTTGTTTTGCTTCATCACGTAGGAACTCTGAGAAATAGACAGTTAACTGTTTACCGTCAATAACATATTTAATTGCGTTTATGTTTCTAATACGCTATTAAGTTCAACATAATTAAAAGTGTTTTGCTCCTGATTTTCGTTTGTATTCAATGTCCGGTGCATCACGTTGCAGTGTCCAACAATAGTCAGCAAGCATTGACGGGTTCCAGTTGCCCTGACATCGTTTTTCCATTGTAGCAATGTCCTGGTGAAACTGAAGATTTCGATAAAACGGTGCGTGATGGGCAAATTTGGATGTGAATTTCGTGATCAGCAGCCAAAAATCTATAAGGAACACCCACCAGTGTTGAAGAAGCAAAAACTTTGTTGTGTAGTGTTATTTTGGTTTCATTGCGAATGAGATACATAACAAACGCATTGTTCTTTAAACAGAATAAAACATAACGTCGTGGAAGTGCTGTTCTTCGTTATTCATGACTTAGTTTTTGTTTTTCATTTGCTCAATAGTGGAAAAGTAGTCAAATCTATTTCACTTTGATATGTTGTCTCAGTTTTTGAGTTGTTTTTAAACTAAATAACAAGCGTAAACGAATGTTTTTATCATCAAGTTGAGATTGGCTCAGTAGTTCTCAAACTAACCATAACACAATATTTATACGTGATGTCATGCTTTATAACAATATGCATACGTGACAACATGATTTGTAACAATATCTGCACTCGACATTATATGTTATAACAATATGCATACGTGACAACATGATTTGTAACAATATCTGCACTCGACATTATATGTTATAACAATATGTATACGTGACAACATGATTTGTAACAATATCTGCACTCGACATTATATGTTATAACAATATGTATACGTGACAACATGATTTGTAACAATATCTGCACTCGACATTATATGTTATAACAATATATATACGTGACAACATGATTTGTAACAATATCTGCACTCGACATTATATGTTATAACAATATGTATACGTGACAACATGATTTGTAACAATATCTGCACTTGACATTATATGTTATAACAATATGTATACGTGACAACATCATTTGTAACAATATCTGCACTCGACATTATATGTTATAACAATATGTACACGTGACAACATGATTTGTAACAATATCTGCACTCGACATTATATGTTATAACAATATGTATACGTGACAACATGATTTGTAACAATATCTGCACTCGACATTATATGTTATAACAATATGTATACGTGACAACATGATTTGTAACAATATCTGCACTCGACATTATATGTTATAACAATATGTATACGTGACAACATGATTTGTAACAATATCTGCACTCGACATTATATGTTATAACAATATGTACACGTGACAACATGATTTGTAACAATATCTGCACTCGACATTATATATTATAACAATATGTATACGTTACATCATGTTTCGAAACAATATTTTTACTCAACATCATGTTTTATGGCTTCTATACTTGGCATCATGTTTTGTAACAACACTTATACGTGACGTCATGTTCTGTAACAATATTTTTATGTGACTTAATGTTTTGCTTTTACAAGAACAGAATATATTAGAAATTTTCCGTCATTATTTCTGTCGCTATTGGCTTGATTTTTTCCTTATATTCTTATTAACAAAAAATATATGACACTAAAAAACGAACAATAATGCGTTACACGGAAAAGGCTTCACTGAGCTTCCCGTTTATTGACATAATGCTACCAAATCTATAATCAGTAAATACGTAAGCTCAATATTTACTAACAATAAGATGTGAGTGATAAAAAACAAAGCTTACAATATACACAGTTATATGTATAGATACTTAATATACAATCTACAATTGTCACCCTATAATCCTTAGAGTAAGGAACGTCAATAAATAGAACGTTTATATTATACAAAACAAGTCATTGAAGTCATTAAAATGACGTTCTTGCACGAGAGGTTTAACTATTTCTTAACAAAATAATTAATTTCAGCAAAAGTACTAGAAAATTATTTAAGTCAACTGTTGTTTAGTTTTTAATTTTTACGTTTTTGCTTCTGAATTATGTAAACTAACTGAAAATGTAAAAGAACGTAAAATAGTAACGTTCGTGTAGATGTGTGGTAAAAAAATTTTCTTGTTTCTTAACGGGTGATGTTCACACAATATTATGTGAAAAAAATCTTAGTTTCTTGTATAGCAAAGCAAGGCGACGTCTCTCACAATGTATGTGTGCTTCAGTTAACTTCACATAATAAATACTGTGTGAAAAAAATCTTAGTTTCTTGTATGGCAAAGCAAGGCGACGTCTCTCACAATGTATGTGTGCTTCAGTTAACTTTACATAATAAATACTGTGTGAAAAAAATCTTAGTTTCTTGTATGGCAAAGCAAGGCGACGTCTCTCACAATGTATGTGTGTTTCAGTTAACTTCACATAATAAATACTGTGTGAAAAAAATCTTAGTTTCTTGTATGGCAAAGCAAGGCGACGTCTCTCACAATGTATGTGTGCTTCAGTTAACTTCACATAATAAATACTGTGTGAATAAAATCTTAGTTTCTTGTATGAAGAAGCAAGACTATGCCTCTTTCGAAATTAGTGTATTTGCAATAGCAAAGCGAAACGACTGCTTGTCCTCATAAGAATTGCTAAATATAAGAATAACTTGATTAAAAGATACGAAATTGTAATTTGAAAGCTTCAAAAGTAAAACATAATTTTCTTAATTGTGAAATATTTAGTGAAATATGAAAAAATATATATGTAATTGTAATTAAATTAATAATTTATAAATTAATAGTGTAACATAGCTGAATAATTAAAACAAATGTGTGGAATGAAAGAAACCGTTTTTAGATTTCTCTGTGTACAATAAGCATGGATATGATTATAAATCTTAGATCATGTGGTGACTAATCAAAATTTCGGTATGTTAGAACGGAAGATAGAACATTTACCTTAAAAGCATCAAAAGACAAGTTTATTTTAGTACAGAACTCAATGACACAAAATACGATGTTTTAATTCATTGTTGTGCACGTTAAAACGAGAATGGCAAAAATAACAAGTTCCATCGTGTGATAACTTTACACCTTTCAAATTACTCTCTTCACTGAGTAAGAATTACAGGCTGTAGAAATGGGGTAGAATATTACTATTCAAGAAAGCACTGTGGATACTGACGGAGACACGCCATCAGAACGTCAATATCATCTCGTCACTTGTTAGCTAACTTGTGTATTATGCACGTGATTTGTTTCAGATTCTTTGATCTGTGTGTAATAAACATTTGAATATGCAACTTCCCACAGTTTTGAACAGGGATTGTTCCTTGGATGTTGTTTCTAAACGTTATATCCACACAGCTTTGTTAAGAACTTCGTCACTAGACAAATAGGTAAACAAGTCGATTTGTTTGGTTCTATACAGAGAATTACTATTTATAGTTTTGAAATGTCTGAGAAAAACATGAAGAAACTGAGAAATAAAACATGAGAGACTAATGAATCAGTTCATGAGAAAGAATAGTAAACGCGCGTATATAAAGATACGTTTCACAACTGTTTTACTCAAGGTTAGAATAATCTTGGTAGATAATTCCGTATTTTTTCAAATCTGCATTAAAAGCTATTATTTTTACCCTTATAATATTAACATGAATTTTGTTTCCTTCGTGAGGCATGTGTCTAATAATAATGTAGGTTTTACGCTCTGTTTCTTACTTTAAAAAAACACTGTAATTGCACAGCCACGGACTCTGTTGTATGCTTGTCTTTGAAATTCATAATGTAGAATTCTGCAAACAATTCATTCAAGGCTATGCTGGATGTTTAAGTGTAGAAGAAACAGAATTAAACATATGTTACTGGATAGAAATCGGTAGCAGCGTATGACGAAAAAAAGAAAAGTTTAAAAACCTATTTCCAGAATAGATACAAAAATGAGACCTGAATTGTTTTATTAAGTTATGACTAACAGATAAAGCCATATGTTCTAAAGCATAGAATGCTTATAATGTTTCATACACCTCGGTCTTAATTAGTCATGATATATAACGGAAACATACCAATGTAAGTTTATATTTGACTCTAGTGTTAAAAGCCATGGTTCACAGAAACACGAACATTTAAGGTTTGTTTCGTTACTGTTCGTTTGTATGGTAAAGAATACTTATCCAGTTTTCCTCCACATTGCTACACAATATACATAATTCACAGCACGAAACTAAATGTATACAATATATTTACAATTTAGAGAAATATATACATCATTTTATTCAATATTATATGTGCTGAATCTCAGGATGTTTGTTCGAGACTTGAGCACAAACACGCACGTGATCCGCTCTTCATGTCGTTCTTCTTGTTTCGATTACTTCTGTTATTGATTCACGTTCACCGTTCTCACTTTCTACGAGATTTTCAACACACTTAAACTTGCTGAGTAATGCTATGCTTTACACTTTGGCTGACTGGTTTGTGTTTTAAGATTACCTGCACATGTTCTAACATTTAAATGTTTAATTACGGTTCGTGCTTACATAACAATACTTCATGATATACCTTAATTATCTCAGCAAAGTGACTTCTCTTTCAAAGTTTCTTACTAGGACATTTTCTGTACCAAAACTGGAAAGTTCCAGACAGCTTTCATATCATCAAATTCCAAAATGCGTGCGACGCACGAGCTGATCCATTGGTCGTCGCCAGGCGTCTTATCATTCACTATTCGGACTGGACAGATCGGAAGGTGTTGGCGGTAGATGTGTCGTGTGCAGTGGGTCCTCTCCGGGCCCGAGGTAAGGTGGCGGCGGCGGCATAGCGGAAACAGGAGGACCCATGGTAACAGGGACTTGCTGGGTTGGATCGTTGTGTGGGTCGCTGCCGTAACCATGCATCTGTAAACCACACAAACAAAAGAAAAATTAAACGTTAAAGACAGTAAATGCAAAGCTTGAAAAAATCACAAATCGTACTAATGATTTAGTATCTTTCAAACGACACGTCTAATACTGCCCGTTTCTTCGGTTATTTACCTCCTTTACGTTGCTAATTCACAGGTTTTATCAGGAACTAAAAGTCTAACAATACTCAGGTATGTTGTTTCAGCGCAAATCTGCTAAATGGCTAAAGTACGCTTTCTCCTTTAAGAAGAATCGAAGCCTGTGTCTCTAACCCACCGAGGAACGACTAAGATACGAAATGATACCAGTTCTGTTGACCCAATGAACGCCACGCATAAATCACAACCATGTATCTTAAGTGAGATGGGTATCTGTATGAAAGTAAAAAGTGAAATTCTTCATAGTATAGTAAAATAACACGTGATCGATTACCTGGTGGTGCAGTTTCAAAACAAATCACAATAGTTATTGCCGGACCACTCTGTCTTTACAAACATTCTAAAAAAATGTAATCACAAAGAAAAAATCGAGATGTACACCAGTACGTAACATTCGAATGTTCTTAAACACGTTTTAGTAACATGAGCACAGACGGTATACTGCCAAGGTTTCCTGTTGCCAAGTTTTCTAAGACCAATTTATCCTTCTCTCCATTCTACCATACCAATCTGGAAAACAGAGAAAAATACAGCTTTCAAACGTTGGATTACTGATGACCCCAAATGTACAACCCATTTATTAGATAAGGCAATATGTACAACTTTATTAAAACACGAAACTCCTGACAGAAACTGTGTCTGCTACATTAAGACAAGAAGAAAGTCGGGCTTAAAAGCACTTGTCTTCTCTCTTCTGGGACGGTCTGTGTAATGTATTATGACCCGGAGGAGGGCGTGGGAAGCAACAGAAAGTGTAGATCTTGAGTTAAGTATGGCTGCTACCGAAAGCCACCCCCAAATTCTGTCTGATCTGTTTTGTGTCTGTGTTTCTCCCCTACAGACACATTTACGTATACCACTCAAATAGCGCCCTTATCGCGAAACGTTTACCGTTTAAAGTCATTGTTTGATGTGCATAGTTTTAGCTGGCGCAAACTATAACTTTGTAGATACCAGCGAAATAGACGAGCAAAAGCTAAGCAGCAAAGAAGGAAAAACGTTTTCCTGGATTCATGTGCAATATCATATTTGCACAGTGACTCAAGATCAACTATGGGCGTTATCTTTTAGAATTATGCGCAGCTCAAGAAGTTCACACGTGATTTTGAAAGGATATTTCGTAGAATTTGTTACTTCATTCAAAGTGGAAGCCCCCTCGTGTACAAAGTATACAACAAGCGGCTTTATTCAGTGCAAATCAATAGAGAGAAATAGCACGAATAATAGATAAATAAAGTAATACATAAAATACTGCTCAATAGAAAATATCGCCTACTGGTGATAAAGCATACTGATCAGTGAGTGGTCAATCGCCCAAACTTGCTACCAACAGAGAATACCAGAGTAACTCAGCCTTATACATACATTGACTAAACCAGTTAATCTGATTTAATGGTAACAAACAACAACACAAAACTGTGAAATGCCCTCTGTGTATTTTCATTATCCTAATACTTCCTTTAATGTTTCCTAACGATGAGGATAATTTGTTTTAATGTTTTCTAACAATGAGGATAATTTGTTTTAATGTTTCCTAAGAATGAAGGTAATTTTTAAAATGTTTTCTAACAATGAGGATTTGTTTAATGTTTCTAACAGTGAGGATAATTTGGTTTAATGTTTTCCAACAATGAGGATAATTTGTTTCAATTGTTTTAACGTTTTCTAGTAATTTATTTAATTTTTTTCTAACAACGAAGGTAAAATAAAAAACAAAAACTGAAAGAGTTTCAAATAGTTTTTCCCGATGACATCAAAAATCAAATACTCCTGTTTCATTCACCCTAACTCTAGAAGTATTACAGATATATAAGAAAGTTGCATGTCTGTGTGTATGTAGATAGTTCTCATTTCGAGGTTTCGAAAATTTTTATAACCCTAAAAATAACGAAGAAAAATAAAATACGGAGAGACAGATGTCCACCGTTAAGAGAAATCATCAAAATTGGATATTGTTCAAGAGAAAATTCATCATATCGAATTCATTTTTGACCTTCTCGAAATCTGAATTTAGTTGGGGGTTTTTGCGACCTCTTTTTTTTTAATTTCGCGCAAAGCTACACGAGCGTTATCTGCGCTAGCCGTTCCTAATTTCGCAGTGTAAGACTAGAGGGAAGGCAGCTAGTCATCACCACCCCCGCCAACTCTTAGGCTACTCTTTTACCAACAAATAGTGGGATTGACCGTCACATTATAACGCCCCCACGGCTGAAAGGGCGAGCATGTTTGGTACGACGGGGATTCAAACCCGCGACCCTCAGATAACGAGTCGAACGTCTCAACCCACCTGGCCATGTAGGGCCCAGCTATCTCCTACTTGTAAATCACGGATGCAAAGCACAGTATGTAGCGTTATTGTATCACTCATTATTTTTGAAGTAATCCTATTCTGAAATATGCATTTTTCTACTACTATCGTAACACATATCTGACCATAGACACAACGTCGGAACCCTTTTCAACCGAAGTGCTATGTTTATGTCACATTAATCACGAATTACATTTCATTTTCTCAGATATTGAACCTATGTAATCAGAATTCATTTTCTTCAACATTGCATGCATGACTGAATTCTTTTTGTTATTGACCATGAAGGGAAAAAAGAAACATGTAAATGAAATGCAATGTCTAACAGTGATTAGTTTCATATGATTAGATACATACACATATACTGACATTACACATGCAAAGATCACTACCGCATACGATTGAACTGGTCGGTTGTGCCACGGGCGGACTCTAGTCCATACAAGTTTTGTGTTTGAACATTATAATTGCTTTTATTAAGTCAATAATCTCTGGCTAGGTGAAGAGCCGCCGTCAGCAAGCTGCTGGTCTCTGGAGCCCATCTATGTTTGGTTTCTTTACCAAAACCTGAAGCCAAACTCGACCGGATTAATTCGATTATTGACACAGCCAACTCCTGCAGACGTAACAAATTTATTAGTTTTCCCTTCTTCTGACAAAGATTGGATTTCCACTTCCTCTTGTAGATAACCAACACCTATGGAAAACCCAGTCGTAAATCTTATATACAAAACGTCATTGGGATTTAGGACTGTCACTTGTTATATGATTGTTGACCCGAGAAAACAAGCTTGGCTATGCCATCCCGACTCTATCCTATCGTTACACAGGGATAGAACAAACAGAATTTCAGAAACTTTAAAAGAGAAGATACCCATGTAATACATTGGCTTACAAAAAACACCTAGTAAGAAATCGAGGTTGAAAAAAAAACATTGTGCTAGACTTTAGACTGAATTATAATTAAACACCATAATTTTATCGTTTTCTTGAACCAGTTATTGGTTTTTGGAGAAGAAACGGGTTCTTTTGTTGAAATTGTAAAAAATGGTTCAATGAAATAATTAGAAAAAAGATATTTGCTTAACATAGGCTAAGAAGAAAAATAACAGAAAACTCACCAGTGAAAACTAAAAAATATATTCTTCGTTAAGCCAATGTATAAAGAGCAACTTTCCAGCGACTTGCGTTAAAAAAGGGAATATTTAAAAGCCGAATAAGATATTTAAAACAAATACAAAATCTGAATTGTTAAACAAACAGGAAACGTATTTCCACAGTTCCGCTGAAAACCTGCATAGTTATTGTACCACTACAATTACCTTTCACAAGGTTTTATTTTAACAACAATCAAGACCACAACAGCAAACCTGTATAGTTATTGTACCACTACAATCACCTTTCACTGAGTTTTATTTTAACAACAACAACAAGAGTCATTAGGGTACAACCAACAATCAAGACCACAACAGAAAACCTGCACAGTTATTGTACCACTACAATCACCTTTCACTGAGTTTTATTTTAACAACAATCAAGACCACAACAGAAAACCTGCACAGTTATTGTTCCACTACAATCACCTTTCACTGAGTTTTATTTTAACAACAATCAAGACCACAACAGAAAACCTGCACAGTTATTGTTCCACTACAATCACCTTTCACTGAGTTTTATTTTAACAACAATCAAGACCACAACAGAAAACCTGCACAGTTATTGTACCACTACAAGCACCTTTCACTGAGTTTTGTTTTAACGACAGCGAACAAGAGTCATGACTCCAGGGTACAACCAACAATCAAGAACACAACAGAAAACTTGAGATAATTTATTTTAGAAACGAGGACAATACTGGTACAATGCTAAAGGCGTACCGTACCGAGGCGTACCGTTGCATCAGTGCAACATGTTTCCAGCATTGTTGTTCAGGCGGTTTAGGTAATAAGTTGTCGTAAGTAAACAGTGATGTTGAGTTGTTTGTCACAGCAATAGGGTTGTCAAAGAGCAATTGCTGTTTAGTTGGTGTGTGCAGTAATTCGTATTGTGTTTGGAATTACAGAAGTGTTATCTATCAGTGGGACTACACTAAAGACAGTAAAACTGGTTTTCAGAACATATAGATAGTATCACGTTTTTGTTGTGACGTGGCAGCCGTACACGTGCCGCGAGTCGTCTTCCCATACCGGATGACATCTCGACCCGCCAGGAAGTCTTGTTGTCCCCTGGGCACCCTGAGACGTTATCGCAGTTCCATACCTTATAATCGATGCAATAAAGTCACCCAGGCGCCACCTGTGGGAACAGAACACCTTTTTCGGCATCCGAAAGAAAGTGCCGTTATTAGAGTGACGTTCTTTACTCAAGGTCGAACTGATCTGAACACGATGGAGAAATAATAGCTTTTTTATAACTGAATAAGTAATAACAATATTTCCTTAGCTTTAAAAACCATCATTATATTCGTGTGCCATTAGTTTAAAGCTAAGAAAATCACGATCAAACAGTTGAGTAGAAAACTATGATCCCTGAAGAAAGTTTGAAAACTTGCGCAAAGGTCTAATAAACCTGTTATCATACAGCTAGCTGTCGGCTGCTAATGCTAAACAAAATTAAAACTATTTATACGAGTTGAGATCTCTCATACGAACGACAAACTATGACAAGTAGGTTTAAACGTGAAAATACAATAGAGTTAGAATTATAAAAAAACAGCAAATCGGTGTAGTGCACATGTAACAAAATAAACTCCATCATCTTGAAGGATTTGAAATTAAAATGAGCGGGTTTGGTTTATTTTGATCTTAACAGATCCAATTGTTTGGTTGATTTTGATCTTAACAAATCCAATTATTTGGTTGATTTTGATCTTAACAGATCCAATTGTTTGGTTCATTTTGATTTTAACAGATCCATTTTTTTTACGAAAAATGAAATCTCAGAAACACAAAAATGTCATCACAGGACGTAACAAAACAATTTACCAAATGATCCAACATTGAAGTGATAACAAATTAATAAAAATTCATGTAAAAACACTGTTTTACACTGTTTTGTTCAGAAAAAAATATAAAATGAGAAATCCCATTAGTTCGTTTAATACACATTTAAAAGCAATAACATCAATTGAAATGAAACTCACAACCGAAGATTGTTAGTTGTTTTATTTAAGTTTCAAGAAACTATCAGAACTCGATTAGAAACTTATTCGAGGTACTATGATTTTCCAACTTGAACAACACCGGTCAGTTATAATGGTCAATTTAATCTCGTACTTGATACACAAAACATGTCGTTTCCACTGGGAGTTTTCTCTTGCAAAGGCTATCGCTGAGAATTATTTGTTTGTTTTAGAATCTATGTGGCCTGGCATGGCCAGGTGGTTAAGGCACTCGACTCGTAATCTGAGGGTCGCGGGTTCGAATCCCGGTCACACCAAACATGCTCGTCTTTTCAGCTGTGGGGGCGTTATAATGTTACGGTCAATCGCACTATTCGTTGGTAAAAGAGTAGCCCAAGAATTGACGGTGGGTAGTGATGGCTAAGTGCCTTCCCTCTAGTCTTACACTGCTAAATTAGGGACGCCTAGCGCATATAGTCCGCGTGTAGCTTTGCGCGAAATCAAAGAAAAACAAAACACTGATAATGTTTCTCAATTAAAGACAGTCCTACTGAATACTAATATTTTAAAATTCACTACAAGCACTGTCTGACTCTTACTCGATATATTCAAATTATAGGGGATGATAGATTTTATTACGAAAGCTTCAAAACTTTCTACTAATATAACATTTTGCTTTTAAACTATTTATTCCATGGAGACTCTGTCTGTGAATTTCGTGCTATACGAGGGCTATCTGCGCTAACCATCTGTTATTTAGCAGTGTAAGACTAGATGGAAGATAGCTAATCATAACCACCCACCGAAAACTTTTGGGCTACTCTTTTTACCAACGATTACTAGGATTGATCATAACATTATAACGCCCCCACAGCTGAAAGGACGAACATGTTTGATGGGACGGGGATTCGAACCATGGACTTTTTTCTGAACAACGACTGTAGAAGCAATTTTCCTTACGTTAATTAAAGCTACATTTCAGAAAAGTATTAACATTTTTGCCCCAAGATTTATTTGTTTGTTTGTTTGTTTTGGAATTTCGCACAAAGCTACTCGAGGGCTATCTGTGCTAGCCGTCCCTAATTTAGCAGTGTAAGACTAGAGGGAAGGCAGCTAGTCATCACCACCCACCGCCAACTCTTGGGCTACTCTTTTACCAACGAATAGTGGGATTGACTGTCACAGTATAACGCCCCCACGGCTGGAAGGGCGAGCATGCCACAAGAGAATTTGAAAATAGTTTTTTTCCGAATAATGTAATGTTTTTGTGCATGTTTGTGGCGGGAATTCTCTAGACGGAATGTTTTGCCCTTCGTCATTTTAAATCAGTTGAAAGTCATTTTATAGTTAATAACGTTAAAAATATTTATGGGATTCCTTAAGAAAAACTCAGTAATGGCGGGTCTGAAATAATAAATGAAGTTATTTACAATTGTAATTTTTTTATTACTTTATCACAGCAAAGCATAAAAAAATGATAGATACAAATTACGTCAATTATCTTCATATTAACTAAAGTTAGGGTAAGAGTATGTAAAAAGCGTTTGGTTTGTACTAACTTATTTCGCGTTTTAGATCCGGAAATAAAAAATGTATTATTATTATTACATTTTTTATTTCCGGATCTAAAACGCGAAATTACCCACACTATATCCGATATATACCCAGTGCTGAGGAAGACGTTTCGCATGATACCAGTGTTCTGCTGAACGGACGGGACACGACATTCTTAAGTGTAAATCATTTGGACAACAACTGTTATGGTGTAACCTGAATTAGGTTGGTGATTATAACTTTTTCATCAGTCTGATTTAAGAAAACAAATCAAAATCGGTGTAATATTTTTAACGCCGTCAGTTACTTATATAACATCGTACAAGACGTCCGTATTTCGAAAACGTTGTTAATAAGAGTCAAATCGCAAGCATGTTTACATACGACATAACAAATAATCCCATTATTACGCAATGTTATCGTACTTTTAATTTGCGTACCTGAATCAATGCTCTAACGGATTACCATCAGGATTCCTCTACTGAGTACGAAACATGTGTTACCATGGAACAGCACATCTCCATTAGCAAGCAAAGTGATTCCTTATTGTAAGTACTCTAATACGTTAAGATTTTAGTTTGAAGTTTTATAGTTAAAGATAGCAGGTTTTTACCTGGTTAACCAACTGCTGAAAATGTGGTGTGCTGGGGTCAATGACAGGTTGCATGGCGTATTCCGTTAAAGTCTTCCATGGTGGATGGTAAGTCTGGACTTCAATTGGATTCACTTGTAATGGACTCTCGTGGCGCACTGGGCTCGAGGCTACCATCGGAACCCCACGCATGGTGCCAAGACTAACCTGTCGGCCCTCCTGCGGAAGGTAATAAAAATAAATTACAAGGCGGTAAACTTCTTATTTCTAAATTGGCTAATAGTTTAAAGTATTGAGGTTTTTTTTTATATTGTTTTCCTTTGAACCGGTTTAGAATAGTGGAGACCGCAGTGACAGCTTCCATCATAAAAATGTTTACAATTTTCATTTTGGAACTGAAAGCTGGACTTTGTGGGACGTACCAACGGTATTTAATATCTCATCACACACTGCCAGGAATGTTAATGACGAATTTGGAAAGATTAGAATCTAAATGGTATCGCTGAAAATTAAAAAAACAAAACAAAAGCAAAACGTATAACGTATTGAAAGAAACTGGTTTCACATTCTTCACTCTGAAATATCATAACAAAATTCTCTTCACGACTTTTATATAGCAATAAAAAACATAATGGAGAAAAATTGACATTTAGAGATACCATTTCTTTATTCTAGCTTATAATATGTTAACAGTCTGTGTTATGTGATACGTAACTGGAGATACAAATTTGCTTAAATTAGTTTTCAGATATGCCTAAAATAATACGATTCAGTTTATAAAAGCATGTATATCCATATTTCCAGTTCATACATGTCTGTATACCCTATATGTATCTCATACATGTGTGAGTATGGGTATACGGTATATATATCTTTTAATAAACAAAAACAATTCCTAATAAAAAATCAAAACGCTACACAAACCAAAAGGATTCACAGGGTACAGAAGAAATACAACTTACTCTACATTACGCGCTGGGGATCCTTTTGATTTGTTTATTAAAAATATAATTTATGAGAAGTTTCGATTTGCTGTTTTTAACGCAGTCCTTCCTTGTGATTTAGTTTACTTGTTTGTTGAGTACTAATAATTCACTCTCTCTATATATATATATGTATATATAACTCATGTGTGTATATTCATGTATGGAATTGATACATATGTGTGTAGACTCATGTATTAAGTTGACACATGCGTAGCTATCCATATATCTAGCTCATACATGTCTGTGTAACACTGGGTCAACGCACTTCCATTTATCTGTTTTGGGTGGGCACTGTTATAATATAAGCTCGTCACGTGATACGGTGATGCTCCAGCCACGATGGCTGTCACATACGGTAAATTACCTCCAAATAAGCTTATAGACCTTTTAAACGATCAATACAGATACACAAGCTGTTGGATAAAGCAGAGTCCATTAGGCTCAACTCCAACTGATGGATCTCAAGATACAAAAAGACTTATATAATACAGCTATGAGAACGAGAGGCCAACCTTACTGTATACAGTAGAGTGAACGAAAGGAGAGAAACAGACTACACTAAGTAACTATATGGACGTGAATACACTTACGCTATCCTCTTGTGTCGTTCCTCACTAACGGATATATTTACATATGAAGACAGTGTTTTAAGCCTTCACTGTTGTGCATTAATGCAGTTTAATGGCATCGACTTAGTGAGTTTTACTGGGAATTTTAATGTATTCTTGCATACGTAATAGCACGTTCTTGCAGCTCTCGAGCTACCTACCAAAATGGCCATGCTGTTCTTTATTGCACACATTGGAGAAACGTAGAAGCTTCATAATTTCTTTTATGCCCGAGTTTCGAGTTTTTACGATCTCAAACTTAAGAATAATGTTTAATTTATCTCAGTTTACCCCATTCCATACGATGTTATAAGCGACTTCGAAACCGTGTTCGATCTGTTAAAATTTTGAAAATTTTACTTCTTACCAAAGCGATAGCGCAGCGGTAAAAGTTCGAGGGCTTATATCTCTCAAATTCGGGGTTCGATACCTGCGATTGGTACAGCACAGAGAACTAGCAAACAAATATACAAAATAAGCAAAATGCCAGTTTGTAAGAGCAAAAAAGTACATTTTTCCTTAAAATAAAAATGTAGCCTAGTAGAGATTAAACAATAACATACACTCGTGACATTCTATCTTAAACACTGTATACGTTTGTGACTGACATATATACGATTCGAATTTAGCTTGATTTTGAAAATAGTTTTTTATATCATAATAAGGTTGTGTGTATAAAATAAAATAGATGGAAGTTAATAAAATTAACTCGTGCATTTTATGTTTCGATCTTACAGAAATAATAAGTAAAAAAGATATAGTACATAACAGACTCAACTATAAAAGCTAAGTAAACAAAACAGTATAGGACCACCACTTGGGAAGGCTTATGACCTTAGCTGTATTTAAACTGGAGATCTAAAAAAAGGTGTGAGGACACCAATTAACCCTTTCAAATATTCTGTATTCTTGTAGTCAACAAACCACTAAGTAAAACGAAAAACTTTACGTGCCTAAATAACTAATAAGAGATGTAAGAGGTCAGATGTTTTACTTGTTCACACATTATTCAAAATTTATTCTGAAGAAGCTTATTTTCGTATTATAACTTCATGCAGAACAATGTATTATATAGAAAGAAATTGTGAGAAATAAATACCAGTTTTTTTTTCGTTTTTCCGAATGTATATAGGTTAGTTTAAAATAAGAAAAAAAAACAACAAACGAAAACGTCCATTTTCGCTTGGGTAATATAATAAGTAACTTGGAATGATTATTTTAAACAGTCCGGTGTCTGAAACGAATTAATTTTTTTACCTGGCTAATTGAACTTGTTAAGATTTTAAAAACAAATAACACATATTCCTATTTTCGTACGAACTATTCTTGGCCTCGAAAGTTAAATACTATATCATTTTCCCTGCATTTTAAATTTTCTTATCAAGAATTGACACAATGACATTGATATGTAATTATTTCATCTCTTGTTTGTACACCAAAGGTTTGTCCCGAAATTGTAAACTAAAAAAATTACTGAAACAAAACAGTGATATATTTTTTTAGTTTTCTTCGGTATTTTTTTATTTGAGTTTTTATAAAAACATTACATTGCATTTAGACACAAAGAGAAGCAAAATATCTTTCGTTTGCTCTCGAATATTTGTGTATCCAAACAAATCGATATAATTTTTATAGTGAGGAATGTCTTTATATAACTGTACAATACACCTATCGAAATAAACCGATATAATCTTTAAAGTAAAGAATGCCTTTATATAGCTGTATAATACACCTATCGAAATAAACCGATATAATCTTTATAGAAACGAATGTGTTTATATAACTATATAATACACCTATCCAAACAAACCGATATAATTTTTATAGTAAATAATGTGCCTTTATATAACAATACAATACACTAATCCAAACAAACCGATATAATCTTTATAGTAAGGAATGTATTTATATAACTATACAATACACCTATCCAAACAAACCGATATAATCTTTATTGTAAGGAATGCCTTTATATAACTATACAATACACTAATCCAAACAAATCGATATAATCTTTATTGTAAGGAATGCCTTTATATAACAATACAATACACCTATCTAAACAAACCGATATAATATTTATAGTAAAGAATGTGTTTATATAACAATACAATACACCTATCTAAACAAATCGATATAATCTTTATAATAAAGAATGTGTTTATATAACTATACAATACACTAATCCAAACAAACCGATATAATCTTTATAGTAAGGAATGCCTTTATATAACTATATAATACACCTATCCAAACAAACCGGTATAATTTTTATAGTAAGGAATGCCTTTATATAACTTTACAATAGTATCCGAAAACTAAACACTAATAGCTTACCCTGATTGACTGGATTATTTTCACAAGTATTCTTTTGAGAAACCTATTTAAGTCAGAATATCACTACAGTGCCTTATTATCAACACAGAAATATTTTATAAGAGAAGGTTGATATATTCATAGAGTGACCCTTTATGTGAGATCCTTAGCCTAATATTATTCAATCACGTATATCATCTGAGAGAAGCTAGAGAGATTTCAGATCTGTATCAGTTATCTTTTCTTAAGTTCAATAGATAAAAAGCAGAATTATAAAAATAAGAGAACTAAGAAGTGAGCTTACTTCAAA
This sequence comes from Tachypleus tridentatus, assembly GCF_004210375.1. Lineage (NCBI taxonomy): Eukaryota > Metazoa > Arthropoda > Merostomata > Xiphosura > Limulidae > Tachypleus > Tachypleus tridentatus. The sequence goes on along the minus strand of NC_134832.1, from coordinate 58,162,139 downwards.
TTCTATCAAGTAAAGAAAACAGAAATGTTCTTATCTCGCGACAATCACGTACACAGTGTCCGGTTTAGATTTCTTATAATATTCTGCATCGGAATTGTATACAGGTGAAATAGACTGTTACAGTAAAAGCACGTGGTTGTTTGCTAAAGACAGAAGCAATAAATTATAGAAAAGATGAGGCGATACAGGAACAAATAAAATCGGGAAGAGGAAACAAAAACAGACATAAAAAAAATGTTTGGGTGAATAAGACACTAACCCAATAGCCTTCCCGAATGGTGGCCCGAAATATAGAAAGTGCACTGTGCCCTACCGGGGAATGCTGTGGTGAACAGTCGGAGTCGGACATGGAGAGGATGAGAAACTGTGGAGGATAAAGATATTATTGAATCAGTAACTGAAATCAAAACTGCTTCCTTTGTTTGTTTGTTTTAATTTTAGAGAACATTTCACAGCTTTTACATTAATGTGGGGTCGTGAGTTGTCCATAGATATTTGTGAGTTACAGCAATGATTCATAGGAAAAACATAATTTAAAATCAAAGAGAAAATTAGGTTTTTCTGTTTCTTAAAGTGGTTATGATACATGGATTAATGAGGTTGAACAGTAATGTTAGGGTTAATTCAACTAGAATTGCGATAGTGTGTTGTTGTTTTTTTTTCAGAATAGTGTTGCGCAATTCATAAAATTCCAATAACTTCAAATAAAACCTTAACTTATAATAATGGTAAAATAATAATAATAAAAAATGACCTTTGGAAACTAAAATGAACAGGCTTTTTTTTTTTGGGGGGGTGCGTTCTACTCTAACATTAAATCGCATTTTGTTAGTGGAAGAAGCAGTAGTTGAGAAACGTAGAGTTTCTTAGGATAAACGCACATCCTTACACAACAAAATCTTTTAATAAAACCTTGAAGTTTATTAAAACACCTGAAATTATAACAAAAAATAAAAATAATAACATTTCAAATGATCAAATAAACAGAAGGGTGTATTTGTTTGTGAATTTCGCGCAAAACTACACGAGGGCTATCTGCGCTAGCCGTCCCTAATTTAGCAGTGTAAGACTAGAGGGACGGCACCTAGCCATCACCACCCACCGTCAATTCTTGGGCTACTTTTTTACCAACGAATAGTGAGATTGACCGTCACATTATAACGCCCCCACAGCTGAAAGAGCGAGCATGTTTGGTGTGAAGGGAACTCAAACCCGCGACCCTCGAATTACTAGTCGAGTGCCTTAACCATCAGGCCATGCCGGGCCGTCAGAAGGATGTAGGGGTAAAGAAAAACAATGAGGAATAGATCAGACTTTCTAAAACAGAAATCACCTCCTCTCATATAACATACGTTTTGGTTACAAGACAATAACATTAATCATAAGAAACTGGAAAGTCGTTAAATATTGCAGTATTTTTTACTCTAAATAAAAAGAACAGAACTAAGTAATATTTTTTGTATAAACTGTACTAAAAGAAAAACTATTCGAAGTAATGGTGAAACGTTTAAAATCGAAAACATTTGTTTATAATGATTTCTGGAGCATGACTCTCAGATAAAGTGTTTATTTGTCATATACAGTTATAAAACACTTAGCCCGTGAAAGAAGTTCGCTTATATTTGTTAACAAAATGTGGTGAATCAGTTTCATATGCTTTATATATAACTGTTTTGTAATAAATTGAACGTTTAGAACAAAAACCACACGGAATAAATGTAAACAGCTAAAACAAAAATAATATTACAAACTCGCACGTCACTAAAAACACATTTTCCATAATCCAATACCAAGAAGTGCTGAGACTTTTCAAAAACATTGCATAAGTCATCCTTGGAATAATAAGATACAACTGTTTAATATATATTTATATTCCTATATGCTTTCGTTCATAGTCATATGTACATGTTTAGGCAGATAGGATTAGCGTTCAGTTCTTATTATCTATATGGCTTTGTACCTAATTTACGTAAAGTTTTGTTGGTTTTAAAACTCAGTAGCTAAATTTTATATCTTAAAAAGCACTGTTTAGCTGGAAACATCAGCGATATAAATATATAACAAGACTCTTATATAACATTACAATTGTGTGTGGTTGATGAACAAATAACTTGCTTTCAAATTGTGAACTTTTACAAACTAGAAAATTCCTGTTTGTAAACTTACATATACGTCAGTTCATCTAGTGATTACGGTACATGATAATTTTATGTGATAAAAACGAATGTACTTGATAATATTTACACACAAATAAATTATAATAATTTACTTTGTATAGCTTTCACATCTAGAGATAATATAGGCAACATATCTCTTATAGCTTAGAGACTATATGAAGTTCAATTGATTTCTATAGCCTTATACATCTGGAGATATTTTGTAGGCAACATATCTCTTATAGCCTAGAGACTATAACGAATTAATATGATTTTCACATTTTTTATATCGACAGATTATAAGCACAGTCTTTCATTGCTTTTACACTTGTAGATTGTATGACCTTTAGTAATACCTTTTACAAGTTTCGAACCAAGAATACATTTAAGTCATAATTTTCATAACATTTACCCCGAGACCACGTTTTATCTCATAACCATCATATTATCCTCATCTAGAGGACATGTGTTGTTGACGTACATCAGTTTTCGATGTAATATTTGCAATAAATTTAAATATTTCACAACCTTTACATTTAGAGATTATAACTACATACCTTAGTGCTAAACGACCTTCACTTCTAGAAATTACATCAAACTCACGTGTTTTACGATCTTTGTTTTACGGCTATTGTATTTTTAACTTTGAATGAATGACTACTTGAAAGAAAATGAAATATTTAATAAATTTCGACTACATTAGTTCCATAAAACACGTTTCTGTTCCCACATCTATAGCGTTGTATCCCTAAATAGATTCAAATATATATATAAATATTTTTATTTTTAAGAATTGTATTTTCGAATACAAAACATGAGTAAATCCATTTAAAAAGGGCACTTTGTTATCACAAACAGTGCAAGTTAGTTGAGCACGTATTTCGTTTTAAACTAGAGGTACAAATGTTTGTTTGTTTGTTTTTGAATTTCGCGCAAAGCTACTCGAGGGCTATCTGCGCTAGCCGTCCCTAATTTAGCAATGTAAGACTAGAGGGGAGGCAGCTAGTCATCACCACTCACCGCCAACTCTTGGGCTATTCTTTTACCAACGAATAGTGGGATTGATCGTCACATTATAACACCCCCACGGCTGAAAGGGCGAGCATGTTTCGCGCGACCGGGATTCGAACTAACGACCCTCGGATTACGAGTCGAACGCCTTAACACGCTTGGCCATGCCGAGCCGCGAGGTACAAAGGAAAATATTCATTCAGTATTTTAGAATGCAATTAGTCGAGTTCAAATTTAATAAAACGGTCCAGACGGTTAAGTTACATTTGATGCCGTATTTCATATCTATGGTTAAACGTATTAACCATGTGATACGAGCAACGTTGTTAAATTGAAGCGATCTGCTACGCTAAGCTGGATGAGACTTCATGGAGGTTACCTTTCTTTAATGTTTACATTTCTCATTTCCGTCTATGATATCACTCGATTTTACAAAGCGTTATGATCATTGACGTACGTGAACTGAAACAATGTAGTTGTATTGATCATATTTGGTAGTTAGAAAGCCGTACACCCATTCTTCTGATTTGTTTGTGAACGTTTTACCTGATTAGCTACCACAAATTACTCTTAGGCCATAGTTCCGTGCTAGCTTGGCTGGTACATCATATAGAATATAGTGTAAATCGTGTTCACAGATGGCTTTTAAACACTAGACACGAAAAAGAAAGAAAGGTACTGTTAACATGTTTATTTGTGCTCTTTAAGCTTAGATAATAAACACGTTTTGCAACAGAATAAACACTCTCCATTTTCCGTTTTATACATCATGTTAGAGCTAGCAGATTTGTTTATAATTAGCATTAGTTGACATTTCCAGTCTAAATAAAGTGATAGCTAACTTAATTGGGCATATACAGCTCAAACCAATGATGGCCATCTTAACTGCACGTTTACGGTCTAAACCAAATGATGGCCAACTTAAATATACATTTACAGTGTGAACCAAATGATGGCCAGCTTAACTGCACGTTTACAGCCTAAACCAAGTGATGGCCAGCTTAACTGCACGTTTACGGTCTAAACCAAATGATGACCAACTTAAATATACATTTACAGCCTAAACCAAATGATGGCCAGCTAAACAGCACGTTTACAGCCTAAACCAAATGATGGTCAGCTAAACAGCACGTTTACGGTCTAAACCAAATGATGGCCAACTTAAACAATCATCAAGTCCATAATACTTAAGCCTTTTCTCTTTAAATTGGTACAAATCAATTTTTGAACAATTATTATCTTCTCCCACTGACACGTGCACATATACTTTGATAGAGGGCGTCTAATACTGATTTCGAAACCTTTACAGGAGTCATGTACGCTCAAATGTTTATGGGGCTTAAACCATAAGGATTCACATTATGTAGGTGTTGATATCTTGTTTTCTACACACGATATAATCTCTTGAATATTGAAAATACTGTTTTTGTTTTCATCGATTTATTCTTACGCTTTTAAACAATACAGTAGACCCGTTATGGTACACAGCGACACAGGAAACATACATTTTATATCAGATTGAGCCATGTATATACATACACCTTAAACACTGGAGAAACGACTTTGTATAAAGTTCTCCACATATAGATAAATTGCGTGCACTTCTCATGAATGAACCCTCTGCTGCAGGACACGAAAATATGCAATTTTCTCGAACGTGGTTATTGTTTCTGATGTCGAACAGAATCGATCTGACATTGCAATCTGGTGTAATTTTTGCCTTTTGTTCTGACAACAGTCATAGCGTGTGAAAGTCCGGAGTTGGGTGTCACCCAGCAAAGAATACGATGCACCACCGGAACCGGTATGGTTATCGTTGACTATAGTAGAAAATAAAATATGGAACAGCTTGTTATGAGTAACACGATAGACTATCTGAAATGGTAAGAGTATGGTTGTTCTTTGCAACAGGAGAGATTACAACACAGAATGATTTCTTAGAATCTGTGGGATATTCCAAGATAAACCATGGGATATAGTAGGGATTTGGTTATTGTTGCAACAGTGTATAATATAACACAGAATGGTTTCTTAGAATTTGTGGGATATTCCAAGATAAGCCATAAGAAATAATATGGATTTGATTATTGTTGCAACAGTTGATAATATAACACAGAATGGTTTCTTAGAATTTGTGGGATATTCCAAGATAAGCCATGGGAAATAATATGGATTTGATTATTGTTGCAACAGTGGATAATATAACACAGAATGGTTTCTTAGAATTTGTGGGATATTCCAAGATAAGCCATAAGAAATAATATGGATTTGATTATTGTTGCAACAGTGGATAATACAACACAGAATGGTTTCTTGGAATTCGTGGGATATTCCAAGATAAACCATGGGATATAGTAGGGATTTAGTTATTGTTGCAACAGTGGATAATACAACACAAAATGGTTTCTTAGAATTTGTGGGATATTCCAAGATAAACCATGGGAAATAATATAAATTTGATTATTGTTTGTAACAGTGGACAATAAAATATGAAATTATTTGTTGGGAATATAATGATAACATATCGCAACATATTGTCTTAATTTGACAATTTTCAATATATTATTTAGCAATGACACCTGACTTTAAATTTTATTCTACAAAGCGTGCCAACAGTAAATTAATATATTTATTTTTCTCTTTAATTCAAATAATGGTTGCATTGTTTGTTTCACTGAAGCAATTTTAAGCTAAAATGGTGCTAAAAACAATAACTGAAATAGATTCAACGACCTATGGCTTTCAAGAAAACTGTTACTTGTTTTATAAGACAAAACAAATAGTTTTAAGTGAGTCACATAGGGTTGAGAAAGTCGGTATGTATTTAACTATTATTTTCAAACGTAACGAAGTAATATGTAAATACATCTGACGCTATTAACGTATGTTTGGAACTAAACTAAAAATTACCCCCCCCCCTCGGTGCTCAGAGCTAAACTTTAGAGTTTTTAACGCTAAAATTTTGGATTCGAACCTTATGGTGGGCACGGCACAAATAGTGCATCTTTGCCCTTAGTAACAAGTAAACTAATTAAAAATTTACAAACAGTTTCATTGCAACTTGAACCTCTCATTAATCTTAAAATTAGTCAAATATTGACTAGTTTTCAAGACCATGAATGCCATAACTAATCATTAATTGTGTACAGATGATGACTTGAATTATTAATATTCTAAAGACAAGTTAGGCTTTTACTAGATGAACAATTCTCGTTGCCAGAGATTCAGACAAGTTTATAATACCAAAACATGTTTAACGAATGAATTAAACGGCAATCGGTAACAAGACACAATATATCATTCCATATTCCTACACAAGTACATATTCATATAATTTGATAAAACAAGAATTTGTATTTTCTCAAACATTAATAGATGAGGGTAAGATAAAAGTAGTAGGCCCGGCATGGCCAGGTGGTTAAGGCACTCGACTCGTAATCTGAGGGTCGTGGGTTCGAATCGCCTCACACCAAACATGTTCGCCCTTTCAGCCGTGGGGGCTTTATAATGTTACGGTCAATCGCACTATTTGTTGGTAAAAGAGTAACTCAAGGGTTGGCGATGGGTGGTGATGACTAGCTAACTTTCCTGTAATCTTACACTGCTAAATTAGGGACGGCTAGTGCAGATAGCCCTTGTGTAGCTTTGCGCAAAATTCAAAACAAACCAAACTGTACTTAATAATAATCTCATTATTTACATATCTTAATGCTTAATATTTTCGTTTCTTAGTTACTACGATTTAATTACTATGGTAACACAAAACCTACATCATTAGTTATACCTTCATAATAAGGACCAGATAGTTGAAACAGAAAAGCTTACAGAAAAGTGCTAAAACGGATAGCCATATTATCCTAGCATAAGTCCCTTAGCGAGTAATCCGTTATCTGAGAACTGGTACCAATAAGCAAATTTTGAAGTTAACTATTTTTGTAATCGTTCTTCACGAGTAATTTGATTGGGAGATTAAAATTGAAGAGGTTTTAAAAGCTATTACAAAAACTCCGCCTTCAAATGTCTAAAGTAATGTTTAAGTAACCGGTAAGTTCCGGCCCGGCATGGCCAAGCGTGTTAAGGCGTGCGACTCGTAATCTGAGGGTCGCGGGTTCGCATCCCGGTCGCGCCAAACATGCTCGCCCTTTCAGCCGTGGGGGCGTCATAATGTGACGGTCAATCTCACTATTCGTTGGTAAAAGAGCAGCCCAAGAGTTGGCGGTGGGTGGTGATGACTAGCTGCCTTCCCTCTAGTCTTACACTGCTAAATTAGAGATGGCTAGCACAGATAGCCCTCGAGTAGCTTTGTGCGAAATTCCAAAAAACAAATTGTCCTTGTCTATGGAAAACGTGTTTAATTACTGACTTTCACCGGGCAGGTCAGAAAAATACATAGAATCCTTTCCCTGAAATTAAAATACCTCCACTGAAAAAAAGTTTTCTATTTTTCATCGAAAGTGTGAGAAGTGGGTAAGATGCGCGAGAGGTAAACGTGGTTGTAATGTCTTAATAAACGTATATACATTTCAGTAGATTTTCAGAAGGTGGTTAGTAGAGCTAAGAATTTGATCCTACAGCTTTGTACACAAAAGCATGGTGTAAGAATTTAATCATTTGGCGTTAACAAAAATAATATAGTTTCAATTTCAGCACAAAATGCAATGAATCAATGGTTTTGCTAACTCTATGTTCGTGTGTCCGAACATGCAAGCGGTAGGCTGAAAGGGACAGGTCAGAGTCTAGACGTTCAGACGTAGGTTATCTAATTTTAAACTGCGGACCAGAAGGAAGGAGTTAAATTGTAGCACCGCGTTTCGAACCGAAACCTTTGGATCCCGTGTTCGAGATGCTAATTATGAGACCACTTTTGGATCTCTATCTTCTTTTCTTTAACTTACTAAAATTGGGTAATGTGATAAACGTACGTTTATTTTACCATTTAAATGAATAACAATTGACAACAGGTGTGTAATTCGTCGTGATATAAAGTACACGTGTGTAATTGGTCGCAATATAGAGTGCAAGTGTTTGATTGGTCATAATATAGGGTATACTTCGGTTTGGTTGTTACACAACGGGTTGGCTCACTGTACTCTGCTCACCACTGGTATCGAAACCCGAATTTTTGCGTCGTGAGCCCGAAAACTTATCGCTAAACCACTACGAGGGACTGAGGATTTCGGTAAAAGTAAAGTGCCAGGTAATATCTTTATTACAGAGTGTTTCCGGTATTCATATTACTGAAATACCAATCATTTCAAAATAATATTTAAGTTACCAGGTTGTTGTATACAAGTTGAGAGTTTGTAACTATACAAATCGAGTTTCGATGCGTGAGATGGCCAGTGAACAGATAGCCCTTTGTGCAGCTTCGTGCTTTACAATGATTGACCTCTTTAAGGATTTTTCTCTTTAACATGTTTTATGCTTTTAATATCTAACTAGCTTTTGTTACCGTGTTTCTGTGACAAGAAAACGGCATTTCATAATTACTGGGCTTAAATTTATAAGTATTACGACATATTCTCGTTAGAAAAATATTACCTTTATAACAGCTTTCCTACTTGTGTTTCACTTTGCAAACGTTTCTCAATCAGGGATGCGACATTCATCGCCAGTGAAATTGATTACCTCCTTAAGCATACCCTACTTACACGCATCTTGTTTGTTTCTTTTTTGTTTTGCAAATATCTCTCGCTAGGGGACTTTACTTTCATCGCCGGGAGTTCCCTTATTAAAATTAATTACTTTTATAAGCATACCCTACTTACGCGCATGCTTCATTTTGTAAGAATCTGCTGTTAATTACCCGAACCTTAATGGTTGTGGCTTTCGGAATAACAGTTTTCTGAGGTATGTACTCCGTGTGGAGTACAATTTATTCAGCCATAATCTATTGAAATATATTGCTTTATTGTTCCTATTATTAGAGATTCGGGCAAATCGCAACTGTAGCTGTTGTCAATATTCTTCGCTTTCGATGCCGATTAATAAACGTCACGATGACCTACCCCCTCCATCGTATTTAAAATAAGCCTTATATATATATAAACCAATGAAGAAAGTAACGCTAGTTAGGACTCGAGTTTGTGGTGAATGATGTACGATTAGGATCCATTACTGATTCATATCAACAAACGCGCACGCGTTCGTATTCGTATGAATCAATCTCATACAAAAATCTAAGTCTGACAAGATGGAGATATCTATTTTACTCTCAGACAATAAAGCAGTTTTGAAACTAATAGTTCAGAAGGGCTTCTGGCCATTCGCTTCTCGAGAACAATGATCACCCCTCTCGAAACCCACAGAATAAAACCCGATAATGAACTGTCGGCGGTCTACGGAACAATGATACCCGAGCGTCGGAAGGGAGTTTATGCACACCGAGCGCGTGCCGCGTCCACGGATGGTGACCGATAATCGCCACAACGGGTTTTTTTTGCGCGTGCTACCGCGTGTGCTATAACCACCGTCCGACAGGACAACGAGAATTTTCGCCAACCGTGAGATGCAATATAACACAGGATTTCACAGAGTACGCCTCGCTTGTCATTGTTTTGTAGTCAGGGTTACACGTAACTCGCCACGTGCCACCATCTGGCAAGTTCAAACTCTAAGATTATGCCTACCGTTTCGCTTTGTCTCATTAGGAAGGGCTATTGGTAGAGAGAGTGTTATTTACAACAACGAGTTACATAGCAATGAATAACGCCTTACCGAGATATATATGTATATACATATATATTTACTTCTATGTTTAATGTTTCTTATTAGCTTCTCTTCAGCAAGAAAACATTTATAAAAGCCTTTAAGTTACCCAAAATTTAGGTAACTGTTTACCATTTGGGTTAACATTACGTATAATAGAATACTGACGTAATTACATCTAGCTTTATTAGTGTAAAGTGTCTGTCGAAGAAATGGCTAAAAAACATGGATACATACATTGAGTTGGATACTTATTAAATTTCTCAAACGTAACGTATTGGAAAAATATGCAAATGAAACAGCATTACCAATTTTATATTACGTACGCGAAATTCACTTACTGTAGTGTTGTGATTAAATAACAAACGTGAAATTTTTACTTACTTAACTGTCACTTCTTGACATATTCCAAATAACACAAAAGTGTCACGTGCTTCAGGTGACGCTATATTTTTAAACCTAAGTACAAAAACAAGCTCGTAACGGTTAAAGAATAAATGAAAAGGACTTTTATTTTCCAAAAACCCACTGTTGGGTTTCAACGATACCTTACTAATACTTTCGCGTGTGCTAATTAGGTAACAATGATTATTTCATTTACGCTTTAGTTAAGAACTTAGAAACTAGCACGATTTGTGAAACAAACTACATGGTTGTTGGTGTACTAAACAATGATATTTCGGTTTTAAACACCTACGACCACCTAATACATATGTAAAAACGGCTCGTTTGGGTTGAGAAATTTTTTTTACGTAGAGGAGTGAACAACGTTTCGACCTTCTTCGGTCATCGTCAGGTTCACACCACCTAAGACCACAATTCGTTGGACACTTTCAATTTCAATAACCTTGTTTCTTTTCTTCCTTGAAGAGTACTTACTAGTCCAAGAAACCTTTATAATTATATCAGGATAATTTTAGGGTAACCCTCTAAAAAAAAAAATAAAAAATTCCGATCTGAAAAGTTTCAGAGATGTTCGGTCTCACCTCAACCAATAGCGAAGTAAAGAAAAGGTGTCTTGAAAGAACAATCACTGGTATTGCAAATAACGAGAATGTAACGTGTCTCGCGGGGAGGGAGTTTCTTCCGACACGAGCAGACCAGCAAGTAAACCGGCTCGCAGTCCAGCTGCTCCCGAAGGAAAACCGCTGACGAGCACCGAGGAACGGCCGACCCGCACGGCTGCTTCTGTTCTCTTTTCTCCGCCCATTTGGGACTTGGAATCGGCAGATAGAAGTAAGTGGATTAGTGGCAAACACCTAAATCTCTTTCATGAGCCTCTGGATTACGGCTAACGAAAGTGCCGGGCGAACAAACTGAATAAGCACTTTCGTTTATCTTGAACAGAGTCTAGGATGATTTCCGCTCTATATAATACATTAGGTTTATTCACTTCGTCTTTATTTACAACAGTTTAGAAAAAAATACGAAAATTTGTAATCTCCGTTAACACTTTGAAAACTTCCTGAAGTAACTGTCTGAAAGGTACGTCCTGATTTAACCATTTTTATAACACATCAGACTTCGTGTATTCTCATTCCTCAAATACTGTAAGCCCGAGAACGTTTCTGTGCATTAATTGTAAGCTCTACCAGGAACAGAAATAAAAATACAAAGAAACAGATACTGTGGCAGCGAGGCTTGTAAGTTAAGCAAAAGTATATTATTTCATCTTCGAGAACGCTTGCGTTTTGCTTTCTTCAAAAATCGCCTGCTGACAGGCATATTTCCCTCCGCTAGAGACCGGGTTTCTATACCCGTTGTAGGCAGAACACAGACAACCCTTTGTAGTGAAGTACAATCAATCAAACTTTCATCTCCAAATCAAACATAAGCTTCATATAAAAAATATCCTACTTAATTTTAACGCATTGAGATTCGTATTTAAAAAACCAAAAAGGAACAGAGGTTCCATGCATTAGTAGTTTTGACCCAGTGACACTACCAGAAGTTAACTTCATCTTTATCACTGTGATAAAAATAGAACATCACTGGCCTTTGATAGCCTTACCTTTCTCTCGTAGAGTGTTATGTGATCCTTTCTGTTTCTATTTTGAGTTCTATGATCAACCTAATATGTTCTCTTATGCTTATGTTCTAATATGTTCTCTTATGCTTATGTTCTAATATGTTCTCTTATGCTTATGTTCTAATATGTTCTCCTATGCTTATGGTATAATATGTTTTCTTATGCTTATATTATAATATGTTCTCTTATGCTTATGTTCTAACACGTTATCCTATGCTTATGTTATAATATGTTCTCTTATGCTTATATTATAATATGTTCTCTTATGCTTATGTTCTAACACGTTCTCCTATGCTTATGTTATAATATGTTCTCTTTTGCTTATGTTATAATATGTTCTCTTATGCATCCTTACATAAACAGATCAAAACTGTGTACACTCCTGATCAGTCTAGAATGTTCTAACACGTTCTCCTATGCTTATGTTATAATATGTTCTCTTATGCTTATGTTCTAATATGTTCTCTTATGCTTATGTTATAATATGTTCTCTTATGCCTATGTTCTAACACGTTCTCCTATGCTTATGTTATAATATGTTCTCTTTTGCTTATGTTATAATATGTTCTCTTATGCATCCTTACATAAACAGATCAAAACTGTGTACACTCCTGATCAGTCTAGAATGTTCTAACACGTTCTCCTATGCTTATGTTATAATATGTTCTCTTATGCTTATGTTCTAACACGTTCTCCTATGCTTATGTTATAATATGTTCTCTTTTGCTTATGTTATATGTTCTCTTATGCATCCTTACATAAACAGATCAAAACTGTGTACACTCCTGATCAGTCTAGAATGTTCTAACACGTTCTCCTATGCTTATGTTATAATATGTTCTCTTATGCTTATGTTCTAACACGTTCTCCTATGCTTATGTTATAATATGTTCTCTTATGCATCCTTACATAAACAGATCAAAACTGTGTACACTCCTGATCAGTCTAGAATGTTCTAACACGTTCTCCTATGCTTATGTTATAATATGTTCTCTTATGCTTATGTTCTAACACGTTCTCCTATGCTTATGTTATAATATGTTCTCTTTTGCTTATGTTCTAATATGTTTTCTTATGCATCCTTACATAAACAGATCAAAACTGTGTACACTCCTGATCAGTCTAGAATGTTCTAACACGTTCTCCTATGCTTATGTTATAATGTGTTCTCTTATGCTTTATACATATTTTTACACATCATTGTCAGTCAGAACAGTGAGTCCTACTTACGTTTTTATTCTTTCTTTGTAAGAGCGTATTATGAGGATATGTCAGAGTGAAACACTCGTATCTTTTCTCACCATTTCCATGTTTTGCATTTCGTCATCAAATCAAAACATAATGTGGCAATCAATTTGTCCGAAGATCACTTAGCATATAGCTCTTTATAAGCCTCTCAAAGGTATTTGTAGGATCTCAGCTATACAACTATATTTTAAATTGTTTAGTTGCTAAGATAACCACAAGGAGGAAGGGAGAGATTGGTTTGTTTTGAAATTCGTGTGCACCTACACGAGAGCTACCTGCGCCAGCCGTCCCTAATTTAGCAGTGTAAGATTACATGCAAGGCAGCTAGTCATCACAATTCACCGCTAACTATTGGGTTACTCTTTCATGGACGAATAGTGGGATTGATTGACACATTATAACGCTTCCCACGTCTGAAATGACGAGCACATATGGTGAAACGGAGACACGGACCCGTTACTCTCAGATTGCGAGGCGAGCACCTTAACCAGCTGGTCATGCCGGGCCAGAGAGGAAGGTACTCCCTTCCTATATATATATATATACCTTCGGGCGGAAAGATGGTCCCTGAGATTTGCACCAATAAATATATATACATAGGTATGTTACACACATGCATTCAACACAAACTAAACCAAATTCATATACTTTATCATCCTGAGAAAGAGCTGATATTTCATTATTCTTCACACCGAACTGCTCCCATGCACTTAATAGAACTAAAATTAATCGGTTGAACAAGGGTTTATAATATTTTTAAATGGGAAACCTTCCATTTTGTTTCTTGTCCACTACTAACGTGACCTGCACGGTATGCATTTTTTCCTGCTGGTATTTCTCCGATATTATACACCGAAGTTTTTCTTTGTAATTCGTCCGTTTTGCCTCCCCACTCAACACTAAACTCAAATTGTTACTACTGTAAATGTCGTTTATCTTACGCAGTTTTCAGAAACGACTCCCTATAGAAATAAGTTCAGTCAGTTTAATTATCTACATTGTCTGTTGGATCACAATATTATTTTTAAATGATTAACTGAAGGAAACAAAGACACTAACAACATATACTGAAACCAGCGTACCAGACACTAACAACATATACTGAAACCAGCGTACCAGACACTAACAACATATACTGAAACCAACGTACCAGACACTAACAACATATACTGAAACCAGCGTACCAGGGTATAAGTTTCACACTGATTAGGCCATAGTTGCTGCAATGCAGATAAAATAAAAAAAGTCCTTAAAGCAAAGTTACCTTTCCAGATAAGTGAAACAATTTAGCCTAGGGTAATTTAAAACCCTTGCTCGAAAGAAACACAACTTATTTTATTAATACGTCACCTTGAAATTTGAAACTGTTATTGATTGTTTTGTTGTTAAAAAACGAAGCTACACACTATGAACTTTCCTTAGTGTTTATCACAAGTATCGAAACCCGGTCTTGAGAGTTACCGCTGTGTCACTGGGGGGAGGGAACTATAACAGTTTCCTAGAGAAAAACGAGTTAAGTGTTCTCTATAAACATTGGGACAGGGCGTGACCGAGCTGCTAATGTGCAGAATTGACAGACGTGAGAACCAATGCTCATGGATCGCGTCCCGTTACCGTAAAATAGCGTTCACCACTTTAAAGCCATAGGTGCGTCATAAGAAGAACAGTCACATCCCACTATTCGATCCTAGCAAACCAACAGTTGGCACCAGGTGCTATTAGTTAGTTAGTTAGTTATCTCCATGAGATTCCATCTAGGAACATAGAGCCGCAATCGTTTGCGGTTTCTTCAACAAGTATTTAAGTGAGTAGGTTGTTAGCCCACTGCACCGAGCCGTCCCTAATTTAGCAGTGTAAGACTAGAGGGAAGGCAGCTAGTCATCACCACCCACCGCCAACTCTTGGGCTACTCTTTTACCAACGAATAGTGGGATTGACCGTCACGTTATAACGCCCCCACGGCTGGGAGGGCGAGCATGTTTGGCGCGACGCGGTCGCGAACCCGCGACCCTCGGATTACGAGTCGCACGCCTTACGCGCTAGGCCATGCCAGGCCTCAGGTGCTATTAGCTAGTCGCCTATTCTCTAACCTATTAGTAGTAAATTAAGGACGGTTAGTACAGGTAACATTTGTGAAGTTTGACGAGGAAATCCCAAACAAACGAATCTTGATTCACATATTTATTCACGAGTACAGTTTTTATACGTGTGTTCGAATTATCATATATAACCATATTAGGTCTCTATTGAATGTTTGAAGAATATGCTGTAATTCTTTTGTAGACAAAATATACCTAACTAAATTTGCTTCGTATATTTGTTTGCCAAACCAACTATATTTACTATGGAATACCGTTCACGAACAAACATAATGTTAGGTAAATCCACAACGAATAAATAGAGCGGGTGTTGCATCAAAACTTGCACAGTTCTAGGTAAACTCGGTGTATCGAAACAAATGTTTTTTGTTGGTTTTTTTATAACTGTTTTGCAAATAAGTACAGTTTTCTATGAGGTCAACTTTTTTATAAGTTATTAGCGCATGACCTACCTACTTTCTGTGTTTGGAGGCAGTGAGGTTAATGTTACATTGGTAAATATTGAGGTTATTGCTGTCATTCTACCTTTTTTTCAGCTGTGGGAGTGAAAGTGACCATACTCCGATCATCTTCTCCACTGCAAAAAATCCTATTTTAACATGTTAGGCCTAGCAAAAAAGTCAAGAAGACTATTGGTCACTCCTAAATAATTATGAAACTTTAACACCCTTGCCCTCGGAAATCATGCACGTGCTTGCTAACTCTGCAGGTTTAATTAAATTGTCCAAAACGTTAACCTTACAGTTGTTCTGAGGGAAGTCACTGGTAAGGTGGTGGGAATCTTCAAGTTCAGTAAAACAACACTAAACGTAAAATATTTGTACTCTTACACTCCTATCATTAACACTCTAACACTTCCACTAACAACAGCATTAAATTATTAGTTTAAATATCCTTACGCATCGATATTAATACAACATTACCCTTATACTTCCATAATTGTTCAGTAAACTAACACTAGTGTCAATACGCTAATATTCTGAGTGTACAGAAGCCTACGTTCCTAGCATAAGTGCCCTACTGCTTCCAATAATAATATTCTAACATTCCCATTATAAATGTGCAAACACCCTTGATACAAATACATTCTAAGTATCAATAATATAATACACACTCCTATTATCAGTTCGTTATGATTTTAGTATTTGTGATAAACCATCTCTTCAGAGAATTCAGTTTTAATTTAAAAGTCAAGTACATTAAGCTAGTAACAGTATATTTTTATTAGACAAAATCTGTTAATTTAAATCGTATATCTTGCAAATGCCGTATTTGTTCGTATAACAGTATGCGTATGTACATATCGATATGTGCGTGTTAATGTTTATTAGTGTGCAAATGGATTCTCACTGTATTAGAAGGGAACAAAAAAAGACTTTACGAGGTATAACAGTGTTCAGAAAAGTTGGTCAAGTTTCTAATCGTAGTTGATGATATGTGAAGTAAGCATCTTACCTTGTCTTGCTGTTGCATCTGTTTCAGCATTATGCTTTTCTTCTTATCCTTACATCGCTTATTCTGGAACCACACCCGAATCACCCTGGGAGATAAACCAGTCATTTCCACAAGCTGTTCTTTCATAAGGGCATCAGGCCGCGGGTTAGCAGCGTAGCACGTGCGTAATGTGTGTAGCTGCTTTTCGTTCAGCACTGTCCGCACTCGAGTGGACTTAACATCCGAGCTCTGTTTATGAACGTGCGGCCTGACAGAACTTCTGTTTCGGTTAGTTTGCATCGGTTCGGCGTTAGCTATAAGAAAAATAGCAAGTTTATTATTTGTTGTTGTTGTTTTTAATTAAGACGCTGCTGATACATTTTTAACAGAATATTAAACAAACACGTGGAGGGCTGAGTAAAAAGTAAAATCATGTAGGCTTAATAATCATAAGAGCTGAAGCCTTTCCAAAGCTAATTCAGGTTAAGTCCAGACAGTCAATACTAGTCTGTTGTATAACCCAGTAGAAAATGTGTTACCACAACATGCACATCATGAAGTTAAACGACTACGTAAGTGTAACGTGGAATAGATTTATTTCACAAGGGAAATCAGCTAAGTCTGCATACCTGTTCGCTACGTTAAACACGATTCGTTAAAACACAAATACTGGATTCCTAGTATACTGCTATATATTAAGGACCATTCAGGAACTTAAAGACAAATGTGTCTAAATACTATCTTTACTATCGGTAAAACTAGACGTACCTAAAATATAAATGATTCTCTGGGAATGGGAAGTTTGTCGGGAAAGTATATTTAACAGTGATAACAGGCTGGGTTAATTTAAGTTGAAACCACTTCCTCGTATATTTTGGTTTATAATTAACACAAACTATATTACAAATTATAAAAATGCGTGGTAGAAACCGTTTAACATCGTCTCAGATATATATAATGTTCCGATCTTCACGGCCCGGCACGGCCAGGTGGTTAAGGCACTCGACTCATGATCCAAGGGTCGCGGGTTCGAATCCCCGTCACACCAAACATGCTCGTCCTTTCAGCCGTGGGAGCGTTATAATGTTACAATCAATCCTGCTATTCGTTGGTAAAAGAGTTGCCCAAGAGTTGGCGGTGGGTGGTGATGACTAAATTAGAGACGGCTAGCGCAGATAGCTCTCGTGTAGCTTTGCTCGAAATTCAAACCGATCTTCACACACGTTTTTATCGGTTGTATACAGCAAAAGTTTTAACTGGCTAACGCAGTTTAATTAGAAAAAAAAAAAAAGAATCATTCGATAACTTACAACAGTAATCTACAAGTATACGATTGAACAATTGTAAAGGATAAAATAATATATCAGTGAACTGTCAAATTTAAGTATAAATAAGTACATCTCTTAGCCCATGTGTTGAAATACGTTCCAGGTGCAAAAGAGAAGGGAAATGGAAGAGGTATAAGTGAACACCTTTGTATTTGTTAAGAACTGAGTTGTGGAAAGAATACACGATATGTACGACCGATAAAAACATCCGTGAATTTAAAAACACATATTTCTCTCTAATGTTTAGTGTTCGTATCTGTTATTGGTATCATACAGTGTGGAGTCTGTATAGTGTAATGGTAACTTTAAAAAGATGTAAGTACCACGTACTGTTGAAGTACGCACGTGCTATGGACTGGGAACGCCCAATGATGTGCAAAACCAATTTTGACCACCAAAGTTTGTACAGGTGATTCTGGAACGAATGACGTTCTCCTGTGGCACGTGTAAATGTGGTTTGGTATTGTGCTCGTGGTACAAACAGCTTGGCTGCTCTGATTTCTTCACCCTAACATCAACTATATTTGAATATTTATAAATAAGACAATCATATATTATTTAGATATTATGCTTTAAAAATTGGCAGGATTTTTGTGCGTTTTTATGTTAATAAGGCGAATAGAGTTAAAAATGATATTCAGTGAGATTTATGTGTAGTAAATCCTGGACGCCAGTTGACTTCCCTTTATATCAAATCTGAGGACCAATTTGGATGCTGGAAACACGTCATATTCATCTTATCCATATCGCCGCGGGGATATTGTGTTGGGCGTCAAGTACCAGGTGGGGATAGCGTATGTATGTATATATCTGTCTGTCTGTATGTGCGAATGGATTCGCAAAAGAAGAGAAAGGGAAGTAGACAACCCAGAACTACACCCTCCCTCACTTTCTGTCAGTTTTAATTAACCGGAACAACACGCACCGTGTCAAGATCGGATTTCGTCTTGCCTCGGTCGGCCCGTGAGAAGTGATCAGGTGAGCAAATAAAGACTAAGTAAGAGATGGCCGGTTGCCAGGGCAGAAAGCTTCTCATGGGGCGGTGTGAGAACACGCAGGTGTCCATCACAGCCAGTGAAGAGTCGACAAAAGGAGGGAAATATTCGACAACGTAGGAATAACACTGCACAGTTACATCGCGAGGGATGGTCATCCTAAAGACAAACACCATCACAAGCTGTTGTTCCTTACTGAGCAACCATAGAAGCGAACAGTCTTCCAAATATGAAAGCTAAGCTCCAACCAACGACTTCTCTTGAATAATAATGAGTCAATCCAAAAATAAACAAACATTTCGATGGGTGTATATACATAAATTTATTTAAACGGCATCATGTTTCTCAACAAAGTATTAGTTTTTAACATACGAGACACATTAACCTAAGCTGTATCAGGCCATGAAGATTTCTTATTGTAGCTATACCATAAATTCCAAGCCACTGGTTTTCACCATGAGATACTACTGTTTCTTTTTTTTAAAACAAAACACAGATCTTTACATAAACTGTTTGCATCGCATCAAAACCACTGCTAGGATGATAATTTATGACCAAAGAAAAACCATTATGTATTGAAAATCTACGAAACCTCGAGAGAAAAACAACAACCTGAGGCGTCAGTAGGAGTCATTATGTGAATCAGGAATTAATATTCCATAGAATGCAAATGAAACCAGCAACTGTATCTAATAGAAGTCGTTAAGTATCAATAAGTATTATTAAATTTTAGTTTCGCATTTACGGTTTTTAGAAAAAAAAAATTATTTATTAATTCAGCGGTAAATATTTTCCTTCCAGTGCAAACGAGAAATTTGGCGAGTCATGTACTGTAGTGATTGGTGCGTAAGATATTTTTACAGACCGCCATGATAAGAGGAATGGTTAGATAACACGTACGTTTTTAAGTTTGCTAAAAGGATTTTGATTTCTTTTAGCAAATAAACTAATAAATTTCCGAATAACCATTTTGTTTTTTTATAAGAGAATAAAATCATAGTTAAATTAATGAGTCATGTCATTTAACGACTTGCATAACATTTTCTAGAAACTATTCCTTTTTTTTATATGCAAAGTTAGCTAAGAACAGCTCTTTGGTGAGTCAAAGGTAAGCTTTCTGGCTTATGACACTAAAATTCGACTTTCGATTCCCTCCAGTGGATAGACAAAATCCTATCTAACAGAACACACTTTTGGATAATTTTTCCTAGAGTGGATAGACAAAATCCTATCTAATAGAACACACTTTTGGAGAATTTTCCCTGCAATGATAGACAAAATCCTATCTAATAGAACACACTTTTGGAGAATTTTCCCTGCAGAATGGATAGACAAAATCCTATCTAATAGAACACACTTTTGGAAAATTTTTCCTAGAGTGGATAGACAAAATCCTATCTAATAGAACACACTTTTGAAGAATTTTTCCTAGAGTGGATAGACAAAATCCTATCTAATAGAACACACTTTTGGAGATATCTAGATAGAACACACTTTTGGAGAATTTATCCACACTTTTGAAGAATTTTTCCTAGAGTGGATAGACAATGGATAGAACACACTTTTGAAGAATTTTTCCTAGAGTGGATAGACAAAATCCTATCTAATAGAACACACTTTTGAAGAATTTTTCCTAGAGTGGATAGACAAAATCCTATCTAATAGAACACACTTTTGAAGAATTTTTCCTAGAGTGGATAGACAAAATCCTATCTAATAGAACACACTTTTGAAGAATTTTTCCTAGAGTGGATAGACAAAATCCTATCTAATAGAACACACTTTTGGAGATTTTTCCCTGCAGTGGATAGGTAAAATCCTATTTGATAGAACACACTTTTGGAGACTGCTGCCTGCTTTTCCTTGTATCTCATTCAACTTCGTTAATTTCAAATCTCCAAATATTTCCTGAATTTTCATTGTTAAAATTTTAGAAAAATTACTACCATATTTATTAATGTGCAATGTCCTGATACGACTCATGAACCATTGAAAGGAAGCTTTGATAACCTATAAATTTACACTGAGCAAAGATCCAGGTCTGTGCTTTACCATACAGAAATAACGGAGAAGTGTTACTCGATATACAAGTTAATATTATTTTATCCCACGTAGGTCGATAATAACATTATATGCTTTTATTGCTCTTCAAACAATGTCACATTTACGTCATGCAATGAGACGTAAGTAGAGAGGGGTGAATATTACAGCAATTTCCAGACGAACTGTATTATTCAATGAGCACTAACTGAACAGTAACGTAGCCACGCTAAGCAATGAATATATACGATTACTTATAAACTCTTCATAAATAAGGCTTTCTTAACACAATCTAAGTGTCTTCCTATCGACTATGATAGATTTATGGATTTAGTATACATACACTGACATCTATCCCTATATATATATATATAATCTGGTGACTTACGTACTACTTCTTTTGGTGTTATATTTCATACAACAAATTTAGTTTCTATGCCTTTCGACTTTTATAATTATTTAAAATTACTTGGTCTCTAATTAAGAACCGGTTTCGTATCTTTCACTCCTCTTCCATTTATGTTTACGTGCAACCTTTACGTGTGAAAGCTGCGAAACTGGTTCTTTGAAGAGAAAATAATTTTAAATAATTATAAAAGGTTAAATAAAAAAATAAAAGAAATAGTTCTGTCAGATACACACGCACGCGCGCGTACGTATACATCGGAGCTTGAAGTAAATCATTCCATAACGTTAATCAATTCAGTTAAGCCTTAAATGTCATAACAGTAATTTAACTGTTTTTTTTTTTCTAGTGAGCAAAAGTGTACTTACTATAAAAACAAGTTGTTAATAAGTGAAGTGGATTAAAACTCAAGCACACTATTGTTATGAAAAACCTGTTCATTAGTAGTTAAAGATACTTACGAAGAAAGCAAATGTGAACACAGCCGTCAAGAATAGCTATATTCAACTCCATACAACAGCCATTACAAGTTACTGTGTACCATAATCAGTCAGTTTACTCTCCACGTAAATATATTGGAAGGAAACAAAAGACAGATCCAACGAGTTCCTTTCCCAAGAGTCCAGTCATCAAATATTTGCTTAACTGCCAAAAGCAACGTTAGATTATAGCACATAAGCAGTAGTAAATACACATGTGTATAGTGGTAAACAGAGGGTTCAAGGAAGGTGCCACTGATGTTTTCTCTCCTTGCTGGAGAGAAACAAAGAGCTTTTCCTGATTAGATCTGATACCAAATCTAACAAACTCTTAGAAAGTTATTACAAATAGCGATCAAAGGTCTTTTGTGTTACGGTAATGTTTGATACACAAACTTTGAACGATGATTAAGAGATCTTGACAAATCATGGACGAAGCATGATTCTATAGTGTGTGCACTTCTATGTTAACATTGTTTGTCATGTCAGTTATATATCGATCAACCAGCGAATGAAATAAATATGAATTAAAACAATGGGATACCTAAAAGTATATTCGTAATGAAACTGTACAACTCTTGTAAGAAACCATATTCTGTATTTTCTTCATCTTTGCATTTTTAGTTTAAGACAAAGTTTTTTTTTTTTATAAATTAAAACAGCTACTAAAATATAATAATATTTTGAAAATAACTTTCATATCGAGGTATTCATTTCCTAGAATTCCAAGTTCTAGCCTGAAAATTGTGGACGTTCGTAATATTCATATAACTAGCTTGGTTTGTTTTTGAATTTCGCGCAAAGCTACACGAGGGCTATCTGCGCTAGCCGTTCCTAATTTAGCAATGTAAGACTAGAGGGAATGCAGCTAGTTATCATCACGCACCGCCAACTCTTGGGCTACTCTTTTACCAGCGAATAGTGGGATTGACTGTTACATTATAATGCTCCCACGGCTGAACGGGCGAGCATGTTTGGTGTGACGGAGATTCGAACCTTCAACCCTCAGATTATGAGTCGAGTGCTTAACCGCCTGATTATGCCGGGCCGTCATATAATTATCATTAATTTATGTCAATCCAACCAACCTACTTTTGGGGATTGTTTGTTTGTAGTTAAGCCCAAAGCTACTCAATGGGCTATCTGTGCTCTGCCTGCCACGGGTATCGAAGCCCCGTTTCTAGCGTTGTAAGTCCGCAAAGTTGCCGCTGTGCCACTGGGAGGGGGTACTTAATTAAGTTATGTAAACTTTCTAAATCAAATGATGTTGAAAACTAAAAAGACTGGGCTGAGTGATTTTTTCTTTAAATTCAGGTTTTCAAAACTTCTATGACTGAGTTTGGCAAAGCAGGTTAATTAACAGTATTCCTGAAGAGAAAAAACAGCTCTAAGTAGGTGTCTGGAGAAGCTTTGCTGGGAAGTTGAGACCTTTTAATTTTCTGTTGTCAGAGAAAATCAAAGTTTTTCCGAAAGCTTATGAAGAATTATTTGGGTTTTTGTCGTCAAATATGTCGAGAACTATCTGCGCAAGCCGTCCCTAGTATTGAAGTGATATACAGCTAATCAACACTACCTATCACCAACCCGTGGATCACCCTAATTGAAAAGTAGGATTTAACTGTTACTCTTATAGTGCACCGACAGCCCCAAAGCGCGGAGCTCAAAGTTTCGTATTTCTCTAGCGATAACCGGGTTCGATTCCCTGATACACATTCCATTAGGCTAATTTGTGTGTCGTGCTTGGTCGTATTGTCAAGATAAAGCGTGATCAAAAGATGCGAAAAACCGCTTTAGTAAAACGTATTCAAATTCTGCAGTTTATCATTTTGTTTTGTTTAAGAATATAAATTTACGTTATATTTCCTACAACCTGCTATACGAATAACTGATGCAAATATCTGATACCCATACAACTACTGCAGTCACTTTATGTATATATATACATATATCTATACGGCTGATGAGTTTGACTTTCAGTGTTATCCTGCTACTGGGACTTTTTTCACAGACGACAATCGCAAATGTTCTTATTATTTTAGTTTACCTTAGTATGGTAGTTTATTTTTACAATGTCACAAATTTGTCATAAAAACTTGGTGTATTTTAATGTTATACAAGTTATGTTATATCAAATATGTGCCAAGACAGATCTGTAGAAAGTGTTTTCACAAATCCACAAAATTCACGCCGTAAATTTAAACACTCATGAAAAAGATATGTGTAGTTACTATATTTAAGCAAAACTGGAACTGGAGTTAAGGTCGTAAAACAAAGATACATAGAAAAGAACGGAGCTGAAAAGTAAAAATCCGGTTCTATAATTCTAGCCTAACTGTCATGATACATCAGTTTTAACAATTAAAAATCCGGTTCTATAATTCTAGCCTAACTGTCATAATACATCAGTTTCAACAATTAAAAATTCAGTTCTACAATTTTAGCGTTACTGTCATGATACATCAGTTTCAACAATTAAAAATCCGGTTCTATAATTCTAACCTAACTGTTATGATACATCAGTTTTAACAACTAAAAATCCAGTTCTATAATTCTAACCTAACTGTCATGATACATCAGTTTTAACAATTAAAAATCCGGTTCTATAATTCTAGCTTAGTTGTCATGGTACATCAGTTTTAACAATTAAAAATCCGGTTCTGTAATTCTAGCTTAGTTGTCATGATACATCAGTTTTAACAATTAAAAATCCGGTTCTATAATTCTAGCCTAACTGTCATGATACATCAGTTTTAACAATTAAAAATCCGGTTATATAATTCTAGCTTAGCTGTCATGATACATCAGTTTTAACAATTAAAAATCCGGTTCTATAATTCTAGCCTAACTGTCATGATACATCAGTTTTAACAATTAAAAATCCAGTTCTATAATTCTAGCTTAGCTGTCATGATACATCAGTTTTAACAATTAAAAATCCAGTTCTATAATTCTAGCTTAGCTGTCATGATACATCAGTTTTAACAATTAAAAATCCAGTTCTATAATTCTAGCTTAGCTGTCATGATATATCAGTTTTAACAATTAAAAATCCAGTTCTATAATTCTAGCTTAGCTGTCATGATACATCAGTTTTAACAATTAAAAATCTGTCTATAATTTACTTGCAGTTAAGCACAAAGCTACACAATTGGCTAGCTGTGCTCTGCCCACCAGGAGTATCGAACCTCGGTTTCTAGACGGTGCCACCAGGGGTTACTGCTGAGTTATTCTTTAAAACATAAAGGTTGTAGCACTTTTTTTGAACGTAATAACCTCGTTTGCTTATAGCAATTACTCCTTGTTTTGTATTCTAAGCATCTATTTTGATCTTTCCCTCAATTAGTTTCAGAAAAATGACCTATGTCCGAAACGTAAAGTAACTTAAAAACAAATGACCCTTTCTCGCGATAACGAAACATTGAATAATGAAGGTAAGCTTAATATGGCGTGTGTGTTTGTGTGTTTTCATATAGCAAAGCCACATCGGCCTATCTGCTGAGCCCACCGAGCGGAATCGAACCCCTGATTTTAGCGTTGTAAATCCGGAGACATACCGCTGTACTAGAGGGGAGCCTTAATATGGCCTGTCCTGTTCAATAACCTATGACTTTTACTATTTTAGGACTAATATAAGCAAGGCAATTATGTTGTTGTGTTGTTGTTTTGTAAAACTTAACGTCGTACGAAATGGTTAGAAACTATCCGTTGCGTTCTTTGGAATTTCCACAACTTTTGTGCAACGCTGTGACTTGATCCTATAGTTACTAATGTTGACTATAAAAGAAACCCACACTTTTTTATAAGTTTCGTTAAGAAACATAAACATGTTATAAATCCTTTAATTTCACAACTGGCTAAAGTGGGCATGAAGTTCTAGTAGGGAAAACAAAATAAATAATTACAAAATACGATAACAAACAAATCTGTTAGCTTGACGTACCTGCCATTTGCAAGCCAGTGCTGTCATTAGCTTTACTGTTATTTCCTTTTCCATTGAAGGGTATGTTGTTGTTGTTGTTGTTAGCTTTTTCTAAAACTTCGTGGTCGGCCTTACAGAAGAGTCCATCGTCTCTAAGGGCGAATTCGTCTCCCGGAACTAACTGTCTCGAACAGGCCATACATTGAAAACATTCAAGATGGTATATCTTGTTCCTGGCTCGCATCACAAAATTATCCTTGTTAAAACCCGAATTACATCTGGCGCACTTAGCTCCAAATAACCTGTCAAAAATCAAGAGAAACAATTGGTCAAACAAACAGATAAGTTGCAGTTGTTAATATACACAGAACTATAAGGTTTTTTGCAAGTTTCTCAATGAATGTTTACAAGTTAACCCTCTGCACGTAGTTTGTTCTCTGTTTGTTTGTTTTTTGAAATTCGCGCAAAGCTACTCCAGGGCTATCTGCGCTAGCCGTCCCTAATTTGGTAGTGTAAGACTAGAGGGAAGGCAGCTAGTCATCACCACCACCGCCAACTCTTGGGCTACTCTTTTACCAACGAATAGTGGGATTGATCGCCACATTATAACGCCCCCACGGCTAAAAGAGCAAGCACGTTTGGTGCGACCGGGATTCGAACACACGACCCTCGGATTACGAGTCGAACGCCTTAACCCACCTGGCCATGACGGGCCACCAGTTTGTTCTCATTAATATTATGTTCCATTTACTGTTAATTTTTCAAACTATTTGAAATATAAGGCATTTTAAATTGAAAACGTATTTGGCCTAATATTTATGGTTCTTGTCCAGGTATATTAACATATAGAAGAGCTATGTCAGTGTTTCTAGAGACAAAGGAAGCAACTGGGTTTTATCTCTGCAACTGGCGTAGTCAATTTAGTAATAATAGTCATAACCTACACGCTTTCAACAAAACATATGAAATTTACTCCAATGCTTTGCCTGGCGTGTATGTTCAGAAAATTGTATTTACACAGAAATAAGAAAACCTACAATGCAAAATAAAATATTGATATAAAGAAAATGCCATTTTCGTGCTATAACATACTTTTATTCTAGGACTTAAGTGAATGAGGAATTAGATTCTTCTATTCGAAATTGCGTCATAATAATAATTCCTATAGATAAATAACAACATCACTGATATTTAAGTATAATTTAATCAATAAGTTATCTGCGTTCTGCACACCGCGGGTATCGAAACAAGTTTCATAATGAAAACCCAAAGTCATTGGATTGCCTATTGGTGAGCAGCGACACCTATAGCAAGCAAAAATTTGATGGTCACGTAGCGGTTATAAAATAACATCAACCTTCAATTAGTTTCTTCCTCTTCAAAGCACGTTTCTTGTTACTTCAGCTCAGTAATAATAGAAAAACTGGTTTTGAATAAAATCCAACGAGCTTTACAAATGCGATAAAAATGTAACAAATTATCACGCGTATATGAATATCATAATAAAGCAATAATACGTTATGTGTTTATTACATTCCGGCACGGCATGGCCAGGTGGTTAGGGCGCTTGATTCGTAATCTAAGGGTAGCGGGTTCTAACCCGCGGCATACCAACCATGCTCGCCCTTTCAACCGTGGGGACGTTATTAAGTTACGATCAATCCCATTATTCATTGGTGGTAGATGTTGATGACTAGACGTTTTCCCTGTAGTCTTACACTGCTATATTAAGGATGACTAGAGCAGATAGCCATCGTGTAGCTTTGCGCAAAAATCAGAAACAAAGAAATAATTACTTTTCACGTAGAACGTTAAAATTATTCTATAACTATTGCATCGAGTTCTGTTTAAAAATGACCTAGCATAGGGTTTTGGTTAGGGTACTCGGATCGCAAACTTTGGGTCACAGAATCGAAATCAGTCGCCAAACCTGCAAACTCCTTTCAGGAGAGACGTCATAATGTGACGGTCAATCCCATTATTCGTTCATAAAAGAGTAGATTAAGAGTTGGCGGTGGGTCGTGACGACCAGCTGCCCTTCCTCTAGTCTTAGACTATTAAATTATGAACGGCTAGCGCAGTTAGCCCTCGCGTAGCTTTGCGCGAAATTAATAAACACCGTAGTAAGAATTTCTTTAAAGTTTCAATGCCATGAACTAAGCAGTCGTTTCTAGCTAGCTTCTTTCTCTGTTTTTACAACGAAAGCGTCTGTATGAAAATGTAAATGTACCTATCATCTCTTTTTTTCGACCTGTATTGCTCAGTATCACGAGGCTAATTTAAAGCTAACCTTCCCCCACAATAAGCCACTTAACCCTAACAGTTTACCGTTCTCCCACTGGGCACCCTAAGGCAGGTTGGGATTCTTGAGATGAAAGCAGGTTTAGAAATAACGGAAGAACATCGATGTGCGGTGTATTCATTCCTATAGAGAGAAGTGTGTACACAGAATACACGCAAGCTGTATCAATGATTCTACGAAGAAAGTCCCATTAGATGTAAACGTTTGTGGTCTCGAGCTACAGAATAACTCGCACTGAGGTCACACAAACTAATCTATGTGTTTGTTACAACTATACGGGATAAAGAAGGTTCGGTGTTGCGAGAAAACTAAATAATTCAGTAGCTCGTGCATTTCAAATTTATGAGCTAATCTTTCATCTAACTATGTAAATTTTTAGTGATAGAGTTGTGTGCACTGGTTCTTATGCTTATCTGAATGAAATATAATACGAATTATATTGGATAATTTGTTTAATCTTATGCTGCGGTTGTTTTATTTCTAAGGTCAACTTTATCCAACTTGAATGCTGTAGACACTTGAAGGGGGGCTAAGATATATATATATATATTATCACGAAGGACAAACAAATGTTATAGCATACGTTTATTATAAATAACGTGTACAGTGGAAACTGTGAGGTGACAGGGAGTTTACTGAACTTGGACGTGTTTATAGGGTCAACTCATGGAGTAGAAGTTCAACATGTTAATTATGAATAATGATAGAGGTTCTGTATGTTTCAGCATCTCTTTAGCTGTAGGCCCGGCATGGCCTGGTGGTTAAGGCAGTCGACTCGTAATTTGAGGGTCGCGGGTTCGAATGCCGCTCGCACCAAACATGCTGCCTTATTCAGCTTATTCAATCCCACTATTCGTTGGTAAAAGAATAGTCCAAGAGTTGGTGGTGGGTGGTGAAGACTAGCTTCCTTCCCTCTAGTCTTATACTACTAAATTAGGGACGGCTAGCACAGATAGCCCTCGTGTAGCTTTACGCGAAATTTAAAATCAAACAAACAAACTTTAGCTGTGTGAACTTTTTCATCAAACAATTTTTCTCGTACGTCAGAGTGAAGTTTCTTTAGCATGACTGTTTATTTAATTTGAATAAATTGAACTTAAAAAAATAACGAACAAATTTCTCGAATGTGGAAATATGCAATATCGGGTCTAATCACTTTCCAACCCAAGTTTTCCGCACTTCTGAGAACTTTAGTACAAACTAACTAGTGTTAATCCCGACTTTAAACACATGGTCACAAAGGATAGAGATAATCAGTTTTCTGTACTGTGTTGACCCAATTTTGTTTACCTAAACTTTTCCTGGAATGTTTGCTTCAGAGTGATGGACACAAAGGATGACCACGTTAGAGGAGGGAATTGTTTACACTGGGTCTTCCCTGAATACCCTGGAGATCATGGTAGCCCACAAAAGGTGTGAAAGAGGACAATAGGGTGTGAAACACCTGGATATATGTTAATCTAGGACCGTATCGAATACACTTCAGTTCTGAACACTGAACACATTCATTCTAATAACAGGGGCGACTAATACTCTAACAAAAGTAAAGTAAGAAGACAAAATAATATCTTAATCAGGGTTTAAACTACTCTCTGCTTCACATGAAGCTGGTGGAACTTAGATAACAGCATATGCTGTAGAAATGTTACGTTAATTAACAGAAAACTATGCATTTGCACAGAACTTTTAAAACACCTAAGTATTCGAGACACAGAATTGGCCAATGATTTTACTTTTATGTTTTTTTACAGAAATTTATTACTCGACCAAAGTAGGCAGCTATTAAAGCGACACCTAAGGTATTTCCGTTAAAATAGCGAAATAAAATATAAAAAAACAAATGTTAAGTTTTACAGAACAATTTTATCTTTTACCATTACTCATT
Organism: Tachypleus tridentatus; assembly: GCF_004210375.1. NCBI lineage: Eukaryota > Metazoa > Arthropoda > Merostomata > Xiphosura > Limulidae > Tachypleus > Tachypleus tridentatus. The sequence continues at coordinate 58,132,100 of NC_134832.1, read as the reverse complement.
TCGATATTCTTTAACTATACTGGTGGGTCAACAGTAAATTTAAGGACTTACAACTCTAAAATGCGAGGTTCGATTCCTCACTGTTTACTTAGTGGAGATAGCCCATTATGTAGCTTTGCACTACGAAAGCAACGACAGGTATACCCCTAAAGTAGGTATCAGATTAATGTTTTATCATTGTAACAAATAATCTTATTTCTAACAAATTTTATGGCAGTTTTTATAACTTCTATGGATTTACAACGTGTTATATAAGTACAGAAGTGTTTCCTTTTCCCCCTCTCCCTACTAAGTAAAGCGAATTTATATTCCATTATACTCTGTTCACGTGCTTAGATAGTTTATTTATTTATTGTTAAATGTGTTAACTGAAAAGTTACAGAGTGAGATGGCTATCTGTGCTCTGCTCACTGCGGGTATCAAAACTCGATATTTAGCATTATAATCCCTCATACTTGCCTCTGATTCCACTGAGGACACGCTCAGTCACGAGGCTATTATTTAATTACGTCTACCTGTTTTGAACTTTTCTGTAAAATTTGCTTGTTTATATAGCACTTTCGGGCAAATGTGCACATAGCCGTTCTAAATGTTTAACTGACTAAGGAAAAACGAAGTTAATTAACGGAATTCCATAGCTTGGGCTATTTTCGTCTGACCGAAAAGTGTTCAGTACACCCATCGCCACGAAGTCTGAGCAGGACGTAAGCCATGAACTTTAGATTCAAAGACCGAGAACACCAGCCACTCGGCCACGCCTTACCCACTTTATTAAGTATTGTGACTTTTATGTTTTCACACTTATTTTAAAAGTGTAAGAAATGTAAATGCAGTATTTAGACACGTGCTCCATTTATGTGTAGCACTTCTCTCTGAATGTGATGCACCAGCAGCCCATATTGATACACACAAGTTATAAGTATTCTCAGTCCTTGGGTGTGTGCATTATTTGGTAGCTCAGTGTTGTGTATATGTGTGTGCTTTCTTATAGCAAAGCCACATCGGGCTATTTGCTAAGTCCACCGAGGGGAATCGAAACCCTGATTTTGGCGTTGTAAATCCGTAGACAGGCTGTATCAGCGGGGGATCTTCAATGTTGTATTGAGTGATATGAACAGTATTTGATATACAAATATACACTCTAGCTTTCCAGCTGACATTAAATATACAGATATCTGAGTTGTTCATTGATTCTGATGGTGATCGCATGAGTTTCAAACCAAAAAACCACAGATAACCTGGAAAATTTTCATTAACTAAGCCTTCTTTGTACATTATTCAGCGAATGGTTAGGGCTGGTCTCGTTGCATTTCCTTTTTCAGTATAAATCAAGCAAAGAATAAAATGAAATATTATTAACTGAACAATATGTAAAATAACCTTTCTTTAAATTTTGTGATACGATACTCATGATTACGATATTTCAATCTGTTTCGTACTCTTGAAAGCGTTGCACACTGAACGTTTTAAAGGAAAGTTGTTCACAATATGCCTGGCCCGGCATGGCCAAGCGTGTTAAGGCGTGCGACTCGTAATCTGAGGGTCACGGGTTCGCATCCGCGTCGCGCCAAACATGCTCGCCCTTTCAGCCGTGGGGGCGTTATAATGTGACGATCAATCCCACTATTCGTTGGTAAAAAGAGTAGCCCAAGAGTTGGCGGTGGGTGGTGATGACTAGCTGCCTTCCCTCTAATCTTACACTGTCAAATTAGGGACGGCTAGCGCAGATAGCCCTCATGTAGCTTTGCGCGAAATTAAAAACAAACAAACAAACAAACAATTAACTGGAGCAATTATCTGTTAATGTGAATAATCCAACCTCCAATAAAAATAATTTCTGTACTTTGAAATTTAAATATTAATTATTAGACATTTGTCTGGACATTGCGATTAACATGGAACATAAGAAGAGCGTATGTAACAAATTGTTTGTCGCAGGATTTAGGCTACCAACTATTTTGGAAAAGCTTTAAGACTCCGAACCAATTAAAGTTTAAGAACATTCAGTTCATACGTTGGTAGTTATAAACCGCAGAAAAAGTAAGCAGTAATCAGTCATTTTTAGTACTATTATTAAGCCTTTCAAGATGGTCGATTAACAAAAAACGTTTTACTGTTGCATAACCGTTCATCGAAATTTTAATTCTCAGCAATCTAACCTTTGTTTGATTTGTCAAAAACCATTTTTATAGCATTTGAATACAGAGCTAAGAGTCAAAACTCTGCAGTATAGTGCTAACGCACAAAATAAAAAAAAAAACACCTGGATAAGTACTTAGCAGTTAAGTTTTACATGGAAGCAAAGTGAATCTTGGAAACGGATGTTTGTTTGACTCAACCCTTGCTATATTTAGTTTCGCCTCCCTACCTGACGTAATCTCGTTTGCAGTATGTCTTTCCGTCTCTGACGAAGCACGTACATGTCTCGTCCAGAAACTGATGACAGTCCGCACACTTGAGGCAGGCCGCGTGCCACTCCAGATCCGGAGCTACACGGAGAATATACTGATCGTTGATCTGGGATCCACAGCCGACACAGGTTGACACTCGCCGCCTTTCTGTGAGTTAGAAAAACAAAAAAGCCAACTGCCCTTAACTATGATGTATGTAGAATACATTAGCGCCTAGCTAAATAAATATGTATACTGACAGAAACAAACCTGAGAGGAAATTTGAAATCCGTATTTATCGGTAAGTCAATACCGACTGTTCCGAACGTGTGTAGAGACAAGAACTAATCTTTATTTTAACAGACATTATTACCGACAACCTAAAAATATCTAGATTCAATGTTTCAATCTCACCTTAGATATATTATATCACAAGATATAATTATATATATAGTTATCTACACTTGCATTGACGAACAGAGATTAACTTCCAGCTGGTTATAGTTAACAATCAGCTACTTAAACATACGGAGCTAAAATGTGCAGGAACAGGAAGTAACCATTGTCATTACAATGTCATTATTCACATGTCAGCCCCATACACCCTCAATTTATATAGACAGGAAGTAAGCATCACCTTTATACGTGTAATCTTATGTCTTCCGCTTATTCCCTAAGTATAAATAGACAGGAAGTAGTCATTACCTTTAAGAATGTCATCATATGTCAGCCTGTTATACCTTAAATTTATACAGTTAGGAAGTAAGTATTATCTTTATGAATGCCATTGTACGTCAGCGTCATACACTGTAACTTTATATAGACAGGAAGTAAGCATCACCTTTATGAATGCCATTTATATAGACAGGAAGTAAGCACTACCTTTATAAATGTCATTCGGTGTCAGCCCCTTACTCCCTAAATATATATAGACAGGAAGTAGTCATTATCTTTAAGAATGCCATCATATGTCAGCCCCCCTTACACTCTAAATTTATACAATTTGGAAGTAAGCATCACCTTTATGAATGTTATTCATATAGACAGGAAGTAAGCATCACCTTTATGAATGTCATTCATATAGGCAGGAAGTAAGCATCACCTTTATGAATGCCATCGTGTGTCAGCCCCTTATTCCATGAATATTTGTGGAAACAGAATGTAACCATGAATTTCGTGGACGTCATCATGACCGGGCTGTTTATTTTTTTAAGTAACCATTATCTTTATAGACGTCATCAAAAGTGTATCCTTATTCTTATCAATATATTCATACAGAAAGTAACAATTAGTCACTATTTGTATAGACATCAACATACACGGTTCCTTGATTTACGAGATGTATTCAGGGAGACGAAACATTAACTTCTTTGCTAGAATGCACGTAATGAGATGAATTTTGTTACCTGTAACCCGATACATATAAAAAGTTCTCAGCAAGTGATTCCTCTAAAAATCACTGATGTTTTGAGAGGTGTTTTTTTAGAAAGTTTTAGTGGTTTTTGTTTTGTTTTCGTATGTGTGGAAAGCACGTCATGTTGAACAGTTACGAAATATAAGGTATTACTAACACGTTCATTTGGAAATTCTTAAGCCTTTTCTTCCTGTTTGGGCCTTCCAGTCCAGTGTCACAGCGAGAAGGAAGTCTGTCGGCTTATGATGCAAAACTGAGGGGTAGGGGTGGGGTAGAGCACTGTTAGTCCACTGTGTATCTTTGTACTTAACAACAATCAAAAAAATTCTTTCTGTTTAGCGATTATTAAGTAAATATATAAAATATAGAAAAGCAGTCATGTGGCCAAACGGATTTGTAATTTTTTTAAAATCTTTCTTAACCTCAGAAAATTATCTGTGGGAAAGCAACAAAAAATTAAATTTAAATAATTCTTCTTTCTTCTGTAACAACAACCCGCAGTAGCACCCAAGTTGCTCAGCGGTATGTTTGCGAACTTACAACTCTAGAAACCAAGTTCGGATACCAGTGGTGGGCAGAGCCCAGGTAGCTCATTGTGCAACTTTTTTTGTGCTTAACTAGAAACAAACAAACAAGCCTGTAGAAATCAAAATATTTCATAATATTCTATTAATATTTTTATTCCCTACCAAACATAAATAAACATTGCATTACGATCGTTTTCTTCCTGTCTCACCTAGAGTGTTCTGCTTACATACAAATAAAAACCCTAATTTTGTTCCATCTTTTTCCTTAACAGAAATTCCCTCCTTACTTCTAACAAAAATCTTCGTTTTAGGACCGTCTCCCAAGTGTCTTAAAATAAAAACTTATCGTTTAGATAATTTTATGTTTCATTCCCTTCTTCTGGGCAGATAAAACTGTCTGAAAATATATCGAGTAAAAATACAGCAGACAAAAAACAAATTAACTTCATGAAATCCTAAGTATAACTAGCTAAGCCTAAAGTATGATGAACGGTATTCCAACTAAAAAGGCAGTGCATCATAAACTGGAACCTAACGCACATTAAACACACCATAAACCAGAATATAACCGATACAGAAGCTAGGAACAAAATAAACATTCCAAACTTCTAAGAAACTGGTTCACCAAACTATATTCAAAGTATATGTTTGCCGGGCATAAATACATCATAAAACAAAGAGCGCTACGTTGATGAGATCTATGTAAACATGCCATAAGTTAAACATGTAACAGTTGAGAGGTCACTTCAAGCTATAACCACCAGTTGAGTTAGCCATAAAAACCCACGTTCTTAATTCTAAGATCTGTAATGATTGCATATGATTTACAAGAAGAAAGTTGATGGTGCCAATAAATTATTGTTTAATCCAACAGTATGTCCAGTGAATTTTAAGTAAATATTATTTTTGGATAAAGTGAAAGAAACATTTATTTCTTAATTTCATGCTGGGAGTTTCTGAGAAAGCCAGCAACATAGGTCATAAGAATACACCACGTTGGTGTAGATTATGAAATGAAACAGTAATACAAAAGTAGGGGTGATTAAAACCTCTTTACGCATGTCTATTTTATCATATTATCATAAAACACGGAATCATGAATATCTTTGAAATCTGTAAGTTTACTTAGTTTCACTATGTCATCGCGAGGGGCACTTTTAAAGCTACTGCATAATTTTTCACACACGTTTGAATTTGGTGTTAGGAAACAAAACAGTTCCTTTCTCTCATCATCAAAACACGTTAATATATATATATACACCTGAGATAACAGCCAAAAACAAAGACTGGTGGATAAATTTAGAACTATGCTACTTTCAGGGTCTGAGACGAGGAAATGTCGTAACTACTATTGATGCTAACTGAAGCCATTTTTTAATCATGCTTGAATATTGTACAAAATAGTGTTACAAGTCATTAGCCTAATCTCATATTGAAATGTACTTTAGCCAAGTCATTTGAATTCTAATTTTATGCCCCTCTGTGGTACAGCGGTAAGTCTCCGGACTTGGAATGCTAAAATGAACGGTTCACTTCTCCTCGGTGGACACACAGTAGATAGTTCGATGTAGTTTTCACATAACAAAACATACACTGATATTTCAGGCAATGGCTTTGTATCATTTCGGGGAAACATGCACACAATGTTATAAGCCCCCTAGTGGCACAGTATTATGTCTGTGAACTTAGTACATTAAAACCAGGTTTCGATCTCGTAGTGGGCAGAGCACAGATAGCTCATTGTGTATCTTGGCGCTTAACTACAAACAAACTTCTTACTTGCACTATTCGTGACTACTGCAAAAAATGCGCTTTGCAACAACTTATGAAGGAGTTATTTAAAATAACTACATTTATTTTAAGTTCTACGTCTGTATTTTATAACAAAGCCACATTGGGCTATCTTTTGTGTCCACCATGGAAAATCGAAACCCATATTTCAACTATGTAAGCTCATAGATAAACACTCTACCACAGGAAAACAAATGTTTGTGTCGCATGTTTTTTTTTTTAAGTTGCACTATGGTTAAACAGTGTAAAATGAAATAATTCTGTCAACGCAATATTAAAAGACTGAAGGGCCATCAGATTTAGTTTTCATAATGTTTCTACCAAGTAAAATATTACATACAAGTTTAACACAATTTCAATTGGTGATGCCACACTTCCAGTTCAACAAATAATGCCCCCAGTGGCTCAGCGGTATGTCTGCGGACTTACAACACTAAAAACCGGGTTTCGATACCCGTGGTAGGCAGAGCACAGATAGCCCATTATGTAGCTTTGTGCTTAATTTAAAATGCCCCTCGCTAGTAAAGCGGTATGTCTTCGGATTTACAACGCTAAAATCAGGGGTTCGATTCCCCTCGGTGGGCTCAGCAGATAGCCCGATGTGGCTTTGCTATAAGAAAACACACTCAACAAATAATTAGTTATTTATAATAAAATACATCTTTTTTTCACGGAATCGCCCACCCGGACTCTTCTTAAGACCAAAGTTAAACAGAACTTTTCAGAAACCTGTAACACGGTTCTTCTTACTTAAGTCGACATCCAAAATCACCAATATGGACGAAAACAAATGTCTCTTTTCATTGTTTCCTTCATTGGCTTTAATAGTTACAGAAAAGCTAATAAAGAGATAGACTGCGACAGTTCTTTCTTTCTTTTGTTCAACTTCACAGATGTTTCAAAGTTGACTTTCTTAGAAAACTGCATATATATTTATATATCCATTTGTTTTGCAAGTGTAGTGTTAAGTTATACACAACATCATTAAATTATATAAACCAAAATTTGTGTTTTTTTAGGCCATCAATTCAACAGAAATAAACCTAAGCCTTGAAATCTAATACTGACCTACATACATTTTGAGCAACTTACATTTGACGAGAACACTTTGTTTCGTTGTTTGTTTTACGGCAAAACCACACCGAACTATCTGCTGTGTCCACTGCAGGAATTGAATACCGGATTTTAAGGTTGTAAGTCTGTAAGTTAGCGTTGTTCCACCGGGGAATTAATAGAAGTCGGAGATTATTTGAAATACATTCACTATATTACAATTTACGTTAGTTATTTCGGCCGACAAGTTCTGCTTTTGAATTTCGCGCAAAGCTACACGAGGGCTATCTGCGCTAGCCGTCCCTAATTCAGCAGCGTAAGACTAGAGGGAAGGCAGTACCAACTCTTGGGCTACTCTTTAACCAACGAATAATGAGATTGACCGCACGTATAATGCCCTCACGGCTGATAGGGCAAGCATGGTTGGTGTATGGAGATTCGAACCCGCGACCCTCGGATTACGAGTCGAACGCCTTAACTCGCCTGATCATGCCGGGCCATTAAGTAGGCGTGACAAAACTTGATATTAATTATTCAAGTCATCATCTGTACACAATTATTAATTTTGACATTCATGGTCTTGAAACCGAGTAAATGTTTGACAAATTATGAGATTAATGAAATGTTCAAGTTTCAATGAAACTGTTTGTAAATTTTTTGTTAATTTGCTTGTTACTAAGGGCAAAAATTCACTATGGGCTATTTGTGCTGTGCCCACCACAAGGTTCGAATCCAGAATTGTAGCGTTAAAAACTCTAAAGTTTAACTCTGAGCACCGAGGGTGGGGGATAATTTTTAGTTTAGTTCCAAACATACGTTAATAGCGTCAGAGGTATTTACATATTACCTCGTTACGTTTGAAAATAATAGTAAAATACATACTGACTTTCTCAATCCTCAAGTCGATTGCCTTAACAACCTGACCATGCCAGGGCCTGCCCACGCAGAGTATTGGAAATTTACAGCTCATTAAAAATTACGTGATGTTGCAAAAAATATTTTGTGATCCAGTTTTTAAAAGAATTGTGTACCAAGACCGTATGTCACTTACTCAGCTTTGTTCACATTCTCCTGAAAAACAACGTAGTTTCATTACCTTTATTTAGTACGTATATATTTTTTTCTGTGTTTTTTTCACCCCTTCTGTTCATTTTAATTAAACACATGGTTAATCATTAGATGTTTTTTTAATTTCGTGCAAAGTTATACGAGGGCTATCTGCGCTAGCCCTTCCATAATTTAGCAGTGTAAGACTACAGAGGGAATCCAGCTAGCCATCACCATCCACCGCCAACTTTTGGGCTACTTTTTTACCAACGAATAGTGGGATTGACCGTCACTTATAACGTCCCCACGGCTGAAAGTGCGATCATGTTTGGTGTGACGAGAATTCTAACCCGCGATCCTCAGATTATGAGTCTGGTACCTTAACCACTTAGCCATGCCGGGACATTAATCAGTAGAAGTTACAACATCCAACAAGCAAAAGGCTTAGCTTCTACTAGACATTATTATTCAAATATGTTACAAATTAAGTAAGATCTGAATTGATCAAGACTATATCAACAAAACCTCTTGCTTTAAAAACAATTTATAACCAAATTCAGTTTTCAATTAAATAAATACTCCACTTCCAATCTCTGCGTGAGATTTTGTGTATCAATTTTGTATTTTTTTTTCTAATATGAGTTATACAATCTTTATAAGTAGCGAAACCTTTCTGATGAAAAAGATACTAGGAGGTCCGGGCCAGGTGGTTAAGGCACTCGACTCGTAATCCGAGGTTCGTGAGTTCGAATCCCCGTCACATCAAATATGCTCGCTCTTTCAGCCGTGAGGACGTTACAATGTGACGGTCAATCCCACTATCGGTTGCTTAAAGAGTAGCCCAAGAGTTGACGGTGGGTGGCGACAAATAGTTGCTTTCCCTCTAGTTATACATTACTAAGTTAAGGACGGCCAGCGCAGATAGCCCTCGTGTAGCATTGCCCGAAATTCAAAACAAACCAAACCACTGTTGCGGATCAGTTCCGTTTCTTTCATAGATACATAAACTGATGACTAGCTTCATTCTCTCTAGCCTTACACTGCTAAATTAGAAACGGCTAGCGCAGATAGCCCTCGTGTAGCTTTGCGCAAAATTCAAAGACAAACAAGATACTATGACCGGCAGTAATGTCTCTCACTAATCAACAAACATGTATAGTTATATGATTATATTTTCTTTACCGGAAATATCGCAAGATGTGTGAAATAAAAAACAAATGCCTCATAAATATCCATCCCTCTTTGTTAGAAGACTAATTCGTCCAATAAATTCATCGTCTTCGAACTAAACACTGTATGCACACTGTGGACATTAGCCCTGATGATGGCAACTGTGTTACTGAAATTAGTTGGCTATAAACAATAAACATTTTACACTTAATTAGGCTCAGCATGGTCAAGCGTGTTAAGGCGTGCGACTCGTAATCTGAGAGTCGCGGGTTCGCATCCCCGTCGCGCCAAACATGCTCGCCCTTTCAGCCGTGGGGGCATTATAATGTTACGAGCAATCCCACTATTCGTTGGTAAAAGAGTAGCCCAAGAGTTTGCGGTGGGTGGTGATGACTAGCTGCCTTCCCTCTAGTCTTACACTTGCTAAATTAGGGACGGCTAGCACAGATAGCCCTCGAGTAGCTTTGTGCGAAATTCAAAAACAAACAATTTACACTTAATTTGGCGAAAAAAAAAGCACTGGAGATTTTGCTTTCTACTCTTTATACAATAGCACAACAGGCCTAAAATAAATTATAAACATTGTCTTGGTTTTTGTTGTTGTTGAATTGAGTGCCCATAAATGTGCGAAACTGTAAAAAAATTGTTTATGAGGTTCGGTGGACGAAAGTGGCATCACTTTAAGTAAGTTTATTCTCGTTTTCCACACAGACTGAGACGTAAACAAAAATAAACTTCCATTCATGCCTTGCCGAAAAGGATTAATAAATCATAATATTGATTCGGAGTTGCATTTGTTAGAGTTCAGTGAAAAGAGTTTGTCATTAAAACAGATAGCGTTATCAGCTAAAATTAATAACGTTAACGTATTCCCGTCTTTATAATTAAAGTAAAGTGACCAAAGACGAGCGTGCTACGTTGTCGAGCATAGTAAACTAAGACCAGGAAAACTTTTAATGGCAACTGTGCTGAAGGAAAAGAGAACCAGATGCTCATATGCATTATATCATGACGTGTACTGATGACTCCCCTCCCAAACCCCAACTAAAGTCAGTCTATAGACTTAAGCAAAACCAGTGGTCACTCTTGGCTTTGTGTTTATTATTTAGTGGAATTCGAATTGTTACACAATACGCTAGCAATCCTACTATTCGCTGGTAAAAGAGTAGCCCAATAGTTGGCGGTGGGTGATGATGATTAAGTGCCTTCTCTCTAGTCTTACATTGCTAAAATAGGGTCGGCTAGTTGCCTTAGCCCTCGTGTAGCTTTTCGCTAAACTCAAAACAAACCAAAACTTTACTGCTCAAAACCGACATATTAAACTACCACTTACCAAAGCTTCCGTATCATGTGAACCCGAGTTGCTCAACAAGCTAATTTATACAACAACAACAAACCAGGAAAAGAAATTATGGTTTAGAATGAAGTTCTTCAGAATGGAAAAGGAAGGAACCACTGGCGTTTGGCGCCAACCAAAATATTTTGAAAAGTGAAGTAAAATTATCACTTTAGCTGAAAACCTCTGGATTTAAGAAGGCTAAATCAGACGCGTTGTTTTTATGTGAAATAACCAATTGACACATGTGTAGTAGATTTTAGATTTGTGATGCAAGACGAATCGTCTCGGCCCACAAGTTCGATGAAGATAAAATTTCTACCCCACCATTTCAGGTGATTTCCCGAAAAACCCTTTTCCTAAACTGCTGGACTCACCAACTTCTAACTGGCACCAAACGAATCGTCTCGGCCCAGATGTTTGCATAAAAGTAAAACTTTTCGTCTAACCCCTTAGGGAACCCGGGTATTAAAAACAAACACTTTTAGTGAGATTCCAAGAAAACGGACCTAAAATTTGGCATATATTTACATCAGAGTACGCAAATATATTAGACCTATTAATTACCGTTCATAACACTATGTAACAAAATTTTTGCTTTTTCTTGTTCCTGGACAGAAAGTGTTGTTTCCCAATTACTTATGCCTAAAGTAAATGGAAAAGACCTGTTTTCCTCTTCAAACTTTGCTTTTGTGACCTGGGGGAGCCCCCCGCTCGTACAGCGGTATGTCTCCGGATTTACAACGCTAAAATCAGGGTTCGATTCCTCTCGGTGGGCTGAGCAGATAGCCCGATGTTGCTTTGCTATAAGAAAAACATACGACACACACACACACACACACACACACACACACACTGGGAGCGTATAACGAAAACATGATGGGAGACTATATTTGGGGGCTGATACGTGAAAGTGATTTACATTACAGTCGCAAATCTCTAAAAACTACTCACTTCTAAACATTTTTGTATAACTTTAGTATAATAAATGTTGATTTACATGTTGTTTTATTCAGACTTTATGTGAATGAAAATGTGCCCGTTTTTACACAGAAAATAGGTTAATTTCTAAATTTCATTATCCAGGTCACATAAGAAGTAAAAAAATTACATTATAGCGGCAGTGATCATTAAATTGTAAAAGTTTAAAAATAGTAGTTGAAGTAATAAATTTCTATAATAGCGGCTTTCTAAATGTAGGCCGTAGGCTCACGGTTTCACTATTAGAAGTAATAGTGTTGGATCAGGTATCCGTGATAACTTGAAGCAGAAGAGAAGTGACCCAATGTTTTAAGTTAGCGAAACAGATACAAAGGTTTTCGAGGTACTGAACATTTAACAATTTCGTAACTGTGTAAAAAGTAATTTAATTTTCTACGTGCTATTTGTCCCACGTTAAAAGGAATAAACTGTTTGTTTGTTTGAGATATTCGCGTTATGCTATCTAAGAGTTGTCTGCACTGGCTATTCCTAATTTTGAACTGATAGACTAGAAAAACGCACCTAAAGCCAGCAGCTCTTGGTCCATTCTGCTCAAATATCCACTCTTATGACGTTCCTATAACGTCAAAGTGCGAGACGCGATTTTCCGGCAATGGGACATGAACCATGGTATCTCGAATTCAGAGTCCCGTAGCCAACCTCTAGGCCACGTTCTCCTTTACTGAAATCAGCTGAAACGCTGCAATGTACACTGAGTATTATGAAATTCAAAATTCACGAGAAATTAGAAATAGTAAATAGATGTTTGCTGTTAAGGACAAAACTACAGAAAAGGCTGGCTATCTGTGCTGTATCCTTTGTAAGTGTCGAAACTCGATTTTTAAGAATAAAAGCTTTCACATTTCTCGCCATGTTAAAAAAAATCAACCGTTGTTGTGTCAACCTAAAGGTACACAACAGACTATCTATTTTCTGTTCACCACAGGGAATCGAACCTCGGATTTTAGAGTTGTAACTTTGCAAACTTTCCGCTGTCTAATCAGGGGATTAAATAAGTAGAGATACATCTGAATTTAATAATGGAGCTAATCGTTATCCTTGGTTTATAGTGTTATTTATATTTGTTATTTACAATGATTGTTTGGATTATTTTGAATTTCGCGCAAAGCCACACGAGGGCTATCTGCACTAACCGTCCCTAACTTAGCAGTAAAAGATTAGAAGGAAGACAGCTAGTTATTAACATCCACCGCCAACTTTTAGACTAATCTTTTACCAGAGAACAGTGGGATTGAGTATAGGTATAACACCCTCACGGCTAAAAGGACGACTATGTTTGGTGGAAACGGGAATCCGAACCCGAGACCCTCACATTGTGAGTCGAGTGTCCTGACCATCTGGTCATGCTAAGTTACAATATTAACAGCCTTAAACCAGACATCTTCACTGTCTTTCACTTTTTTTCTTCATATGAGCCGTTTTACTACAATCAGTGTATAATTAAACAAAGTTATTACTTGTTATTTACATTTGATTCATCTGTTCATATTCGTTGCCTATTCCGCATATAATCAAATATCAAAACTGGGTTTCATTTCTATTCCATATCACCTATTAACATTTGTGACGTTGGAATTCGAGACCGTTAGAAACTAGACTTGCAAGTTTTTGTCAGTATTATTCATAACCTCGTTGTAATTATTAGCGTAAAATATGACATAAAATATTTCGAAGAGTAATTTCAGCTCATTAACGTATGATTCGGTATTCATACCTGACATACGTTAAAAATATATAGCCATCTATAGTAAACTAAATAACAAAATCATCCAATTTTAGTTGTTACAAAGGAAATCAATACGATCACAGCTGTTATTTGAAGCATCAGATAAACCTGGTATACATGCAGTATTTAAAAAAACTTTCCAGATTTGACGAAAGAGTCCCGTGTGCGACCATTAACTCACTAACCAGAATCCAAATGTAAATCGATGCGTAACTACACCGCCGTAAAGAACCAGAAGGGAGGTCATAAAGTCACCTGTGAGCTGTCATTCAGCCATTGCTGAAGGAAGATATGAAGCCATTTGTGAAACCCGCGTCATTCAGCAACTGTATACGCTGTCATTAAACAATTGCTGAAAGAATACATGAAGTCATATTCGAGGCCCGTGTCGTTTAGCTAGTGTATAAGGACCCGTATGGAAAAATCAAACAATTTTACATAATTGTTTTAAGATAAATCAAGTGTCACAAATATTTCATTTAATATTTCCTTCTCCCTTTAAGAGTTTTGTTTCTACGACAATATTAAAAAAAAAAACCAATAAAAAGACACTTAGTTTAGGTCAAGCTGGCTATTCAAGTAGCTGTTCTGAAGTGTCCACAAGAAAAGTGTTTGACATTTTCATATCAACACCCAAAGTGGAAAGATGATGACAGAAAATACAACAGAACTGCAGATTTTATGACGTTTCTTGTCAATAGATGGACTTAAGATCATTTCATTGGGTGTGTGTGTTTTCTTATAGCAAAACCACGTTGGGCTATCTACTGAGTTCACCGAGGAGAATCGAACCCCTAATTTGAAGATTACAAATCCGTAGACTTTGCGCTGTACCAGCGGGGCACTAGTTCATTTAGAATTGATTTGTTGTGTGTCAAGTTCAAAGTCATCAAATGTTTAAAAATTGTTTTCAGGTAATACGTGAGATAATTTAATAATACATGTACGTGTATATCTTAAAGTGATTCTGTAAGGTGTTACTAGTAGTGTTTGTACATACATATATATTTGCATCAATTGTGATAAAGGAACTTTTTAAAATACAATAAATTTAAGCTCGTGGCCGCTAGCCTGAAATGTGAACCATGAAATTAGTTCGTTTTGAATTAAAATACATCTGTTTATATAAATAACAGACGATACTTATACTATATTAACCTCATGATATTAATCCCTTAACACGTTAAAATCAGTTTATTTTTGTATGTTAATATCAATACACTTAAGTGCTATGAACATCACGATTATTTAAATAACACATAAAATACAAATATACAAAAATACGTAAATGCCGTTACTTCAGTACCACGCTCAATTTTTTAACCAATAAAAATGTTGTAAAAACTGATCGCTTCACGGCGCATAATGGCAACCTACAAACCCAAAGAGTTCGATGCATTTTTTAACTATCCATACTACATACTGTACACAGGTAACATATACATACAGCAAGTCAGAAAAATACATTAGCGATTGTTGAAGAGAAAAAAATAAATCAATCAGTTTCGAGGCGTGTATTTTACCAATAATATTATTCGCTATATGTAATAAAAAAGGCTTAAATATCGCTTGGGGTTTAAAATGCAAACCGTAAAATAAATGTAGTAGTGTGGGCCTGGCAGAGCCAAGCGTGTCAAGGCGTTCGACTCGTAATCCGAGATTCGCCGGTTCCAATTCGGGTCGCACCACACATGCTCGCCCTTTCAGCCGTGGGGGCGTTATAATATGACGGTCAATCCCCTTATTCCTGGTAAAAGAGTAGCCCAAAAGTAGACAGTGGGTGGTGATGACTAGCTGTCTTCCCTCTAGTCTTACACTGCTAAATTAGGGACGGCTAGCGCAGATAGCCCTCGAGTAGCTTTGCGCGTAATTCAAAAACAAAAAAAAAAAACAAACCAGTAGTGTTAACAATGTAATAAAACAACAATTATATATATTGAATTTATCCAAGTTGGTTTATCTCTTTCTTACCAACTTAATATACCCCTCCATCCGTCTCTCATGTTATATTACATCTTCGAACATCAAAATATCTTTTCACATCCATGCACCACTAGGTTTATTCCTTTACGTATGTTATAAAACAGTGCGTTTCATATCTTTATATCAAAATGTTAAAGCTATTGTCGTAATAACGTTATATTTTCGGTGAACAATTATATGTTTCTTTCGTTAACGCTTTTTGCCACTATGAGTTATAGGCCACTCTTGCAACGACCACAGTTTATTTCATGAAACCATAAAATGCGACCGTAGATTTCCCAAATGAAAACACAGAGGGTTTGTTTGTTTTTTGAATTTAGTGCAAACCTACACGAGGGCTATTTGCGCCAGCCGTCCCTAATTTAGCAGTGTAAGACTAGAGGGAAAGCAGCTAGTCATCACCACCCACCACCGACTCTTGGGCTATTCTTTTACTAACGTAGTAGGTGGTTAAGGCACTCGACACACAATCTGAGGGTCGCATCCCCGTTCCACCCAAACATGCCCATCCTTTCAGCCGTGCGGGCGTTATAATGTTACGGTCTATCCCACTATTCAGTAGTAAAATAGTAGCCCAAAAGTTGGCGCTGGGTGGTGACGACTAGCTGTCTTCCTTTTAATCTTACACTGCTAAATTAGGGACGGCTGGCGCAAATAGCTCTCAAGTAGCTTTGCGCAAAATTCAAACAGACGATTTGAATTTATTTTCACTCAATAAAAAAGTTAAAAAAACATTCGTTAGAATTTAATATTACCAGTGGAAATAAGTAACAAATTATTTTAAAATTTTGTACTCTTTAAGTAAAATGTACAGTTTTTCTACGTTTTCCTTTACGAGTGCATCGTCAATTTCAGATTAGGCTGAAACTGATTTATATGGAAAGAGAACGTGCGCACGAGAGCAGCAGCATGTAAAATATCATATGGACAAAGAATAAGATTCTCAAAGGAGTATATTTCATTACTATTTTTATTAATAAAATAAAATAAATATTAATATATTTAAACATGTAAAAACAAAGCACCCCAAACCTGCCCAAATTAAAAAGCATAATTAAATCTGTAGAGCCAATCAAAATGTTTTATTATAAAACCCAATACAGCTCTAGTTAGCTAGACAGTCTTCTTCGCGAAGTTTTTAGTTATTCAGTTTATTTGTTTTACAGTTTTCGGGCAAACGTACATTAGTACTGCGTGTGTGTGCTACCGTCTCTGATTTTGAGGTGATAGACCGTAGACGAAATGTAATTAATTATTCATGAGAGGAAGAGGTCTTACTTGCACCTGACCTCTCCTGGGTCACCTACTACTTTGACCTGAAGCATAACACAGAATAGCAATAATTAGCCAAAAGCAATTATGGGCAACTTCCGGGCTACTCTTTCCCTACCGAATTTCTGGATCTGATCGTTATTTGAATAGGGCACTCGCGGTCTTAAAGCGCGAAGCGCATTTTTACGGCAATGGGACACGCGAAATTTTAACCCTAGCCCTGGTTGCTCAACTACTAAAAAGTTTTGTCGTTCAAAGATATTTAACAAGGAAAATATTATAATTTTTCGCTGCACCAGCGAAAGGTCTGAAGGACTATAGCGCTAAGAAAGTTTTGCGATCCTTACTGGTTCAGCGACTCCTCCGTAGGGCTATAAAGTTAAACAAGGGTTTTCGATACTGTAATCACCACGGATATTGAAACCCGCTGCTTCGCGTTTAACTGCAAAAGTCATTGGAGATCGATATAAATATGAACATTGTGTTACAAAGAATAACAGAAAATATTACATGCGACAAATTAATCGATTTTGTTGTCACACTACTAAAGTTTATTTTTATCTTTAAAAAAAAATCATAAATATATCCAACCTTTCGTTGTCACTGCTACAGGTGAGCATAAAAAATTACGTGTTAAATGTTTTTTTTTTCGTAGTAAAAAGCGTTTTGGAACAACTTCCGTTATAAATACCTCTTATGAGAGACAGCCGAAAACGTTGAAAGGTTTTCTATTTGTGAGTCTAAAAAATTCGTGGTTGTTTCCCATACAACCTTTTGCTAGTTTATTGCTAGGATCTCTATGTTCAGGAATGCAAACCACATAGTATGGAGTTTCTGGATTTTTTTTTATATATTACGTATAAAAAACAAAACAAAAAACACAACAATTCTACAACCATAACTACACTATACATATGAAACCGATGAAACGAAACCAGTATCGACTGGAGTAATTACCACATAACCAAGTGTCCTATACATAGTTTTTATTTAAAATTAGGCCTAACCAATTGAGCCATTATTTCATTACCTGAAACTGTATCCTTTATAAGATATATGTGAAATTGATGCTGACTGTTTAGTATGTCCGTAATTTATCGTTAGAACATCGATATGTGTGTTTCCTCAAGGTAAAAAAATACATATATGTATATCTATGCTAATTTAGGTTAGGTATTTACAGAAATTAACAGTGTAATAGTAAAAAATAAACTTACTGAGCGCCTGTGCTTCGCCCATGCTGGCGGCCTCGCCTGCCTTAGAGGGCGAAATTTTTGCGGTTGGAATTTTGGTCATATTTTACTAAACTCGAAGAATTATTAAGGTTCACGATTTTGACTACCAGTTTCACCTTGTTGCTCTTCGGAACCACTAATTCTAAGCTTACGATAATATATTGTTCAGTATGGTTGATTGAATAGCATCTACTGGTGACCCATTCGAAAACCACGAGGCCTTTCCGGATAGTACAGCAAGAGCGATATGGCACAGTTCGACATTCAGTCTACTTGGGTTTAGCCACGTCCCAGACACTGCTCCTAAACACCAGCACGCACACACATCATATGGGGTAACCAACACACGATCACGTCGGAGTACGGCGTCAGAACGGCGCGAGTTCACAACGGCCACTGCTGCCTGCTCCAGCTATAACTTTCTATCAATCTTTAACATGTTTAGTACCGCCTTGCAAACATTCATTGGTCCAAGGATCGTCACTCACAGAGTCACGTGATTATAAATATTTCAACAGACCGGAGCTTGCTGAATTATGAGTTATATATACATATGCCCAAGATATTTAACACCGTCGTGTATTAGCTGTGCTTGGTATTTAAAAAAAATATCGTTTTACTTTGTGCTTTTAGAACTTCACTTTCGAAACTAAGTTATTACAAATTCAGTAGATGCTTCACGTGCTCAGAGCAACGGATTGTTCTTACGCTCGCAACACTTGAGTATCAGTTGACCAACTTTGTTGTTTGTCTCCAGAACTGTTCTAAGGTGTTCATATTTCTTCTACAGATTTCGTGTTTGTTAACTGAAACTTCCCAATTCTCAGAGCGGTCTTGCTACGCTTCTGATAAGGCATAAACTGCTACATAACAAGAGTGGTCAGTGTAACTATTCCACCTCTCAACTACAGCTGAGGTATTGATTTGACTTCTTGTTTATGTGGTCTGTGTCTGTCTCTTCCAACTATATCCCAGAAAGCACCACCCTCAATGCTTTTGGTAAACACTGGTAAATTAGTAGGGATCTCTTGTGGCTGCAAACAGCAATTGTTTCGTTTAGAAAGGGTTAAAGTATTTGTGGATAACTGTTGTTTGAGGAAGGGGTTTTACTGATTCATCACAATAAAAGATAACTGTTGTTTGAGGAAGGGGTTTTACTGATTCATCACAATAAAAGATAACTGTTGTTTGAGGAAGGGGTTTTACTGATTCATCACAATAAAAGATAACTGTTGTTTGAGGGAGGGGTTTTACTGATTCATCACAATAAAAGATAACTGTTGTTTGAGGGAGGGGTTTTACTGATTCATCACAATAAAAGGTAACTGTTGTTTGACGTTTTACTGATATCAAATAAAGTTGTTTGATGATTCATCACAATAAAGGGTAAACGTATAATGTATAGCAGTAAAGATTTGTTCGTCTTTTCTTATATGCCTCTCTTTCATAGCCACCCTCTCATGGCTCAGCAGTCTGCTTGATGGTTCCTATAAGAAAAATTATGGGTTTGATCCCTGTGGTGGGCACAATTCAGACAGATCATTGTACTGAGAGCTTTCAGAAATGAAAAACAAGAGGTTTAAGATCCTCTCCTTTTTATGACGTTGTAGAATTATTGTTATCTTGTAAGCACAAAGCTACACAAAGAGTTATGCGTGCTCTGCCCACTACGAGTATCGAAAGCCTGTTTACTTCTAGTACAAGTCCGCAGACATGCCGCTGTGCCACTAGGGGGCTACATTCTAGAAATACTTTCGATAGATTTTCTTATGTATATTTGAGTGTTTGACTTTGTAAGAATGAATAGAATATATTGTTATCGTTTCAATATTCGAACAATTTAATTGGTTACTGTTGTGCTATTGATAAATTTCTGATTTGAAAAAAAAAAACAATTTTAAGACTGAATTAGTAAGCCTAGCTGACAGTTATCTTATCAAGAATGTTGAGACAAATCAATTGGTTACTGTATTCTCTGAATTTCTCAAGCACTCAAGAATATGGAACGTTAATCAGATATAATAAAACACCTCTTAGTTGAATCAAATTTAGCAATCTAAATAAGTCTTTGTTACAAGTTTTATTTTGATCAGTTCTAGGTTTGGACATTGAAGGCTAATATTCATCAAATTTGCTGTTTTTTGTTATCAGTTTTTTGTGTATTTAATGTCATATCTTTCAAGATCCCCTCAAGTGTCATATACGGTAATCATAACGATTTATTGGCTTATTCGGATGTGTTTTGCTAAATTTTGTAAGTATATTAATTTTACTAATCTTCATCCTTGTGAACAACAAATCTGATAGATGATAAAGATTTTGTTTGTGCTTTACAGATCATAGATTATATTGAATCTGAAAACAGTTATCAGTGGTGCATAAAAGGCCACGGATGAAGAAATGGCACAATTCCAATTTTCACACACGAATCCTTGTCTGTCTACAAAATTTTCTAACAATACCAGTAAAAAAAAAAAAAAAATCACATTGGGTAATATTACACAGGTTACACATTGTTTAAAAATATATTTTTAAAACAATGCTAATGCAGCTCGGAAATCGATACTCACTGTATTGATTTTAGTGCGTAGACGCAGAGTGGTTGTTTGTGGTTCGTAGCCAGTTCTAAATGTTAATACAAAACGCCAAAATTTATAATTTGATAGATTGATGGTAGAAAATAATAATAACTTGTTGTTTTAAATTAAGCACAAAGCTACACAATGGGCTATCTGTACTCTGCCCACCACGGTTATCGAAACCCGGTTTTTAGCGATGTAAGTCCGCAGACATACCGCTGAGCCACTAGTGGGTAACAGTTACTTACTTGAGATTTTATCCTCACTTTCAATATTTACTCAGTTTATCTTTGACTGTCCTTCTCGAAATCAAGACCTCGGCATGACTAAGTGGTTTAGGGTGCCTCGACTCCCAGTCTGAAGATCAGGGGCCTGAATTCTCGATCCACCAAAAACAAACTCGTCCTTTCAGGGACGTTGTAATGTTATGAACTATTCGTTTGTAAAAGAGTAGCTCAAGAGTTGGCGGTGGGTGGTGATGACTAACTGTCTACCCTTTAATTTTACATTGCTAAATTAGAGTCGGTCAGCGGAGTTAGAACCCTCGTGTAGCTCTGCTCGAAATTCATATAAAATCAAACGTCAAAATCAAATTGTTTCTGTGTGTTTACAGTATCGTCGGTAAACAAATTATAAATGATTCTCAGTTTTTGTAAATGTGTATAATGTTTTGTACCTCTCATTTGTTGTAACGACACACATGTGGTTTTTTTTCTGTTTGGTTTACATGTAGTCAGAAGTTCTTTTTATTCATCTTGCGCAATAGATAACCTATGATGATTTCCAGAGAGGAGTTGAAAGTTTGCTCGATAAATAGTGAAAATCGAAATATAAGCTCGAGCGATCGACGTATCATTATTTAATATATTCATATTTTATTTCTTATGTGTTTTTATCGTTTTGCTGATGATTTTCGATGGGTTTTGTTTGTTTGTTGTTAAGAACAAAGTTACATATTTGGATATCTGTGCACTGCTCACCTCATATATTGAAACCCAAATTTTACAGTTCTAAATCCGAAGATATTCTGCTGTGCCATTGGGGGAATGGAGTTTTTGATGGACTTTGGGACACAACAATTGCTCCAATCTACATCGTATATTTATACGTCACTACGCGTGCTCAACACTGTTTACTTAAATTTTTCATACATATAGATTGATTCAGGTTTAATTATTTTGTTTTTCAAACTTACTGTAATTCTATTAATGACAGACGGTCAAGTTAGAGGTTTTATCCCTAATCGAGAGCATGAAGAATATTTGTTTTGTTTCTTGAATTTCATGCAAGGCTACTCAAGGGCTATCTGCGCTAGCCATCCCTAATTTAGCAGTGTAAGACTAGAGAGAAGGCAACTAGTCATCACCACCCACTGCCAACTCTTGGGCTACTATTTTACCAACGAATAGTGGGATTAACAGGCGCATTATAACGTCCCCACGGCTGAAAGGACTAGCATGTTTAGTGTGACGGGGATTCGAACCCGCGACCCTTAACCGCATGACCATACCAAGCCTACAAGAAGAATAAACACAAACTAAGACAGATACTGTAAAAACGTTTAATAAAAAAAATAATTCCGTGTGTCAAGGATTTAGCAAAATAAATGTTTCTTTGTTTTTGAACTATTTATGTGAAGGAAGTAGAAGGTGAAATGTCCTTGTTCTAGCACCCCGTGCATCAGCTGCTACTCCATACTGATATGTAAGGACAATTTCATGGTAAATTACCATTGTGTTAAATGTCCGTTTCTACCTCCATACAGGTAACTCCCATTAGAGCCACCTTACTTACAGATACTATAGAAATAAAACTTACCTCCCAGGGTCACGGTGGGGAGGGGGAAGACTGTGGTATTCCGCTAGCTCCTCCCCTTATCTCCAAAAGTAGCAAAGTCAGCTTAAGAAATTTAGGAAAGCTTAGAAAGCGTTTTATTGGTGGTTCAATACAGAGGCAGTATTGAATATTGAAAACTGGTATCCCTGTAGCGATGTCTTCTGAAGGCACTGGTCAGTCGCTAAGGCAACAAAGAATCACAATCGCTCAAGAGTATAAGGGTAATTTGTCATTGAAGAGAATTTCAACCTTTAAAATAATTCTTGCATGTAACAATAGGTTTGCAAGAAACCCTCGTGCCTTTAAATGATTTATGGGCTTATAAAACAAAACCATAGAACTTATGGTTCCACGTAATAGTGGCGTTCGCCCTCTTGTTTCTTTTGTTATAGAATTTCTGGGTATACACCGTTGATGGCCAAGCGAGTTTCTATCCTTCCTTCAGATGCACTGATTTATTTCGTCACTAAACAACACCTCAGCCTACATGTTACTGGTTTCTTCCATATTTATTTTTAGTTCCAAGCAGCGTATATCATTGCAAAGTAATAACTACAGATAAAAAATACAAAAAACAACAACAACAAACGTGTTTACAAAGATTGGTCAATTCTTTCATCAGGACAATATCAAACCACTATTCGAGCTTCTGAGATGTTTTTCTAGTGTTTTGTTATTTTATTTTAAATATTATATTTCGTTATTAATAGCTTTTTCATTATTCTAATAAAAGATTGCTACAGAAACTGCTAACTTAGTTGAAACCAAAGGAAAAAAATATTGTTTTACAAAATGTCGTTACAAGATATGTTTCAAATAATTAATTTACTTTTTTAGGTGCTGAAAATGTGATATACGTCTAGGATATATGTACATAAATCTCTGTAAAGAAACATAATTTAAAGAAAGGTCAGCTTTTTCCCAAAGAATTATTCATTAATTACTAGTCCCACAATGAAATGTATGTTCTTAATTGAAAAGTTTGATAAAACTTTATTTGTCTACATGGTAAAATTAGATAAAACCTTATTCTTGTACTTTGTAAATTTATCAAATTCTTATTTGTCTATATGATAATATTTGATAAAACCTTATTCGCCTATATGGTAAAAATTAGATAAAACCTTATTCTTGTAGTTTGTAAATTTATCAAATCCTTATTTGATTATATGGTAAAATTAAATAAAAACTTATTTATCTATGTGGCAAAATTAGATAAAACTTATTCGCCTATATGGTAAAATTAGATAAGATTTTATTCCTCTGTATGGTAAAAATTTGATGAAACCTTATTCGTCTATAGGATAAAATTTGATAAAAAATGTTTTGCTTATTTCTCACACCAGATGACACAACTATCAATCAAGATGAATGTTGCACTACGTGATATAATGTACTACTTATTTTACTCTAACCTTCCTGGAGATAATTATATTTTCAATTCGTACTAACAGAATGTGTATTATCATCAGAAAGGGTTCCTTTAAAAAACAAGTGTCAGATTCATTCTCAACACAGTAGCTCGTGATAACCACGTGAAAGCTTGCTGTATTGTCTCATAAAGCTTTCACTTTGTGTCAACAACCAGTATGACAGTGTCTGTTTGCCGAATAAACACTACGACTGAATCCACTAAAGGTCCAGTACATGCCTACGGTGTCTTCTATTGGATTTCGTATTTTGCTAGTAAATGCTTCATGTGTCAGTTTCACGAAAGATGAAAGCATTAGTACAGTGTTGTATTATGATTGATGCAAAGTCACCTTGCTTCGATGAACAAAGCAAATAACTCCCCCAATCGCTTGTACTTCTCGTGAACAGCGTGTCGGAAATAGAATATCATATGAGCCAAGTTCACTTGAGGTTAGAGCCCAAGCAGACGAAGAATAACTCTAATAATCATTAAATGACAAATAGAATATTTCGTGAATGCGACGACAATCTAACGACAAGCTAGTTAAGTATGCGGCTGAAAAGCATTGAAATATATATGTATACAAAAAAAAAGACATATTTTTTGGCAAACAGTGAAACTTGTATCACCAGGCAAGTAACTATACGTAGAATATAGCCTGCTTCATGTTTGTTTTTAATTTCGCTCAAAGTTACAGAAGGACTATCTGCGCTAGCCTTTCCTCGTCAAACAGTTTAAGACGAGAGGGAAGGTAGCTAGTCATTACCACCAACCGCCAACTTTTGGGCTACTTTTTTATCAACGAATAGTAAGATTGACCGTCACATTATAACACCCCCACAGTTAAAAGGGCAAGCGTATGGCACCCTAACCACCTGGCTACACCGGGCATCCCGTTTCATTCCTTATCTTGCCAGTAAGCGATTTTTCTCCACCCATATCTTGCAGTAGATGACAGTTGCCCAAACATGCTCGCCCTTTCAGCCGTGAGGGCGTTATATAGTAACAGTCAATCCAACTATTCGTTGGTAAAAGACTAGCACAAGATTTGGCGGTGGGTGGTGATGACTAGCTGTCTTCCCTCTAGTCTTAACACTGTTAAATTAGAGACGGCTAGCGCAGATACCCCTCGTGTAGGTTTGTGCAAAATTCAAAACAAACAAACGAACGATCGTTGTCCTTCATACAAGTTCGGATACGTCTGATTTTATCTCAATACTTCTTTACACATAATTGTTTGAACAGGATATGCCCTTCTAGTCATGAGGAAAACAAAGGGAATACGAAATCGTGCAGTGTCTACGTCACCAGCCAAATGGTGTAAACAAGAAAACGAATATGTAACCTTGGTTACATTGTGTCACACGTTTGATTAGAGTTAAAGAAATATTCTTTTTCTTTGTAATCATACATTTCATGATCGTAGTTTCATGAACATAAAGGTTATGATAGCGATGACTATTCAATAACCCATTAGTCGTAATAATGTAGGTATACGGATCTTCATCCGAGACTTGTGTGCAGGAGACAACTTTCCACATATGACCATACGTGTAGATGAAACGTAATCTGATTGTAATAGCGTTGTGGATACAGGTAAATTATTTGCTTTAACCCTAAACCCGAAAGTTGTCATTTATCATCTTCATAGAGATAACCTCTCAATCAAAATAATGACAATTTTTCAGAAGTGAGCAAATTATTACATAACAATTCTTTTACGAACAAAAATATGACTTTGTTCTTATCATAAATATGTGATTAGGATGCACCTATGTGTGTATGGATTTTAACCTATTAAAAACCGCCACGTTTTGCTTATCACGACTTGGATACGACTGATTAAAGTTTCTTTTTGGATGGTTCTGGTGTCCTACGTTAATCCATATTTCCCTTCTTGGAAATCATAAATACCCACTTTGAGAACCATCTTTATGACCTGAATGTACGAAAATATATTTTTGCATATAAAAGAGCTGTTACATGCGCTTCCCAAAGTGGTCAGTTTTCGATAAATAAGTTCTTATGCATGCTGTTCCACCTATACTTTATATTGGTTAACACGTGTCTTACTAATTTGTGTATTCAACATAATTTTAATATAACGCACTAAACCCTCTGTAAATATGGGCAATACTTTTTTTTACAAGACAAGTCATTAAATTATATAAATTATGTCCTAGTCATTATTATTTACCATAAATTGTTCTACAAAAGTATTTAATATTAAACATTTAATAAATGTCTTGTAATATACTATGATATTCAGGAAGATACGTGCTGACACCTTGTGCCAGAAATATTCATGTATTTGGGCAGTTAAGTAGCTCAAATAATTATAGTATTTGGCCATTTGCAAGCCACTTAATCTATTGAATAAGTGGTTGTTATTGCAACATATGTGTGTTAAACTAAATAAAACAGAACTTAAAGAGAGCAGAATTTGTAATTATATGTATAACACATTTGTCTAACTAATTTACATTAGGGTAAAAGTTTCTTAACAATTGATATTAATTAATTAAGTTACATAATAACACTTACCATTATATTACGTTAATTATCTTCAAACAATCTGTCGTGTTGGAGTATTAAATTTATCACGCAGTACAAGAACTTATATTAAGGCACCCGCTAGTACAGTGGTATGTCTCCGGATTTACAACGCTAAAATCAGGGGTTCGAATCCCCTCGGTGGTCTGAGCAGATAGTCTTTGTGGCTTTGCTAAAAGAAAAACACAAACTTAATTTTGGACTAACTTCGACAAACAAATATTTCATATTTTCAACAAACGCCGTCCTTAATAATTCAATATTCGTCAGTCAGTCACAAATATATCACCTATGACGTAATAACTAACACAAGTCATGATTACAGCTTAATAATTATTTCGTTTTATTTTTTTGGAACATGGTTGAATACATATGAATTTATAGGGACATGGCTTAATGTTTGTTGTTATATTACTTTTAACTTTCATTCTTGGCCAGGTGGGTTGAGGCGTGCGAATCGTATTCCCAGGGTCGTGGGTTCGCATCCCCATCGCGCCAAACATGCTCGCCCCTTTTAGCCGTGGGGGCGTTGTAATCTGACGGTTAATCCCACTATTCGTTGTTAAAATAGTAGCCCAAGAGTTTGCGGTGGGTGGTGATGACTAGCTGCCTTCATTCTAGTCTTACATCTCTAAATTACGGACGGCTAGCACATATAGCCCTCCAGTAGCTTTGCGCGAAATTAAAAACAAACAAACAAACTTTCATTCTTAATACCTTATAATGTACTCTGTGTTTCTCTGGATAAAACTGTGTGTGTGTACATATAGACAATGATATATATCAATGTACGTATAACAAGTATTCATTAGTGAAGAATGGCTCAGGCCCGTATTCTTCTGAATGTGGACTTCTTCTGACATTTAAGAACCAAATCTCTAATAACTGATGCGATATGGGTCCTGATTCTCCCAGGTCGCATGTTGAAACAATGACCAAATGACACTTAAACCATCACACTGGACATTGTGGTCATTTGACCCCCTATGGAATCAAAAAAGACTAGCTAAATTGTTCGCCATTTCTGATGAATAAAACCAGTTCAACTAAAATAAATAAATGATATTAATAAATAAACAATTTCGTTTTAAAATAAATAAATAGATTTTAAGTCTAATTCTGATGTGTAATTACTTAAACAAACACATAAAAATAAATTTTACCAATCTAATCTGGTTCACTCTGAAACAGCTGCCACATTACTGAAGATATAAATAACTTTCGGACCACTCCGAGAGAAAGGAGACACAACAGCCATATTACGTCACTTGTGGAATATATTTGGCAGGAGTTTCGAACAATATAGTCTCCGCTGTTACAGCGGTAAGTCTTTGAATTTACAACGCAAAAATCAGGGATTCGATTCCCTTCTGTGGACTCAGCAGATAGCTCATTGTGGCTTTGCTATAAGAAAAACGCTCGAACAGTATGTCAAAAAATAAAGTTCAGCAAACAGTACTACATTTGCTAATAAATTTCAAGTTGATTGACATATACCTAAAAAATACAACAACCAGAACGTGAACATACAAGCATCTCTAATATAGTAAAAACCACCAAAACACTAAAAGTAAATTTCCAGGAAAAGACAACACTCCTAATATATGTTGGAAAATAACCCAAAAAAAAAACACGCTTTCTTGTTCAATACTTTCCCAGCATTTTCGCTTCTAATTTACGTTCAGAACATATTCTCTGATACCAAAACCAGACACGTCCAAATTTTACCCTGAAAACTAAAATAAGTTTAACCACTTCTAACAGTCAAACTGATAAAATAATAATTAAACAAAGTTTACTGGGGTTTGTATAAACTAATTAGTTAACTAGAGAAGTACAAAACAGCTTGAGAATTAAAACAACTGAGTATCTTATTTGGTTCACTGGTAAAAGCTATTAATATTTATTACTGCACTACAACAGCTTTCCTCAATGTCCAGTAAGCCTTCGACTCAGTCTGGTGCAACAGTGTAAGAAAAAAATGTTCTAATTTCAAAATTGTATTTATGATACGTTTCAAATTTCTAAGTAAGCTACTAGTCCAAAGAAAAGATAGTCACAAAGATCCTTTTTATGCCCTATGGATGGAGTGACATAGAGTATTGATATCAGCTTCCCATCTTGTACATCTAGACCTATGGCAAGACATACACTCATCTGCGCAAACTTCCCAGTTTTCGGATGACGTATCGGTATGATGTCAATCAAAAGTAATCAAACATCTACAACAACAGCTAAACCACATACAGGTTTGGTGTTCCAAATGGAAAGTAATATTAAAACCTCAGAAAATACAGTTCATGGTTAAACAAGTAGTCAAATACTTACAGCATAAGGTAACTCACATACAGGCTTGGTGTTCCAAATGGAAAGTACAGTTGATATTTTTGTATAAATTACTAGGTAGAAGAAACAGGAACTTCATGATAAAGTGTATGAAGCTACAGTAAAAATATGTAAAACTTTAAAACTCTATACGTCACGTACTTCACTGACATGGAACAAACATATCACGAGCATCATGAATAAAAAAAAGTCGTTCCTCGCCTCAACATGCTAAAGACTAGAAATAAATTACCAGTAAAAAGCAAACTATCGCTATTAAAAACACTAATACGTTTCACTATAAAATAATAATGTTTATCTTTCTTCAGTATATCGGACCAAGACAGCCTAAGAAATCAGATTTAAAATTAATCTCTCAAAGTTATAATAATACTATCCAACTGTATACACATCAGATGACTTCACAAATTCACAGATGGGGGTAGAAATAAGCTAACATCTTCACTTACTGTTTTAAATAACGCTTCTTCAGATGGTTTAGAAACAACAGTGAATGGATCTATGTTTTTATTGTAGCAAATAGTCAGTACAGTCTTAACGTGGTAACTTTTAAAAACGTTAGAGATTTACCCCGAGGAGCTCCTACAACCCTAACTTGGTTATCAAATACAAGGATATTGTATAGATTAGGTACAAACTGTTACTTTGACACGCGGACAACTTTCAGCACCAGAACCAAGAAGGTAAGATCTAAGCAGGGAATAAATGAAGAAATAGTACCAAAGCTGAAGATGCTCCAGTCTCTTCAAGTCTTGAACAAGAGTTCCTGTCTTATCATAACTCTAATGATCAACCAATCTCTTTCATACCATCCTCTCAAAGAGTTTC
This sequence comes from Tachypleus tridentatus, assembly GCF_004210375.1. NCBI lineage: Eukaryota > Metazoa > Arthropoda > Merostomata > Xiphosura > Limulidae > Tachypleus > Tachypleus tridentatus. Next base: position 58,102,598 of record NC_134832.1, on the reverse strand, counting down.
ATCAAAAAACCCAGCGTTATCTCTTAGCTCTCCTACAACCAACTCCAAAAACCTTTTCATCTATCTATCTATCCTTACCACTAGAGGGACTCTTGTTCCTGAATATCACCCCAAAACTTCTGTTTCGTTACGCACTATATCAGTCGTGGTTAATCTAGTTTTAAAGTTCTGATATTGTGCGAACGGGCTCATCGGCAATGAATATAGCATATATACTGTGGTTAAAATATTATTGTTTACCCTTATCCGTAATGTCTTACAATGTACCCCGTACTGCTCTGAATACGCCTGTCGGTACAGGCAACAATGATGCACACCAACATTTATAAATTATAACCTCAAATAAGCTGCTACTTGCTTTCCTGGACATGATCATGTACAAAACTAATATGTATTAATCAAGGTTTGCTTTGTAATTTAACGTGTGTTTGGCTACATTCCTGTGAAAAGTAAAACAAATCACAGGTTTCTTTTGTAGGTGCGCCCTCTATAGGCAGTAACATTAACCCAGACGGAAATATACTCGAACAAATTAAAGTAAATTTGATAAGAATAATATGATATAATATATTTTCCTCTAAATAAATACTTGGTTCACTGTCTGTGTTGTTTATTTGCAGCTTTGAAACAGAAAATATATTTGTTATAGGCAAATATTTCTAGAAATAAATAATCCGAAATAATAATTGGGTGCATTCGATTGGCCATATACAACTATTTGTTCTGAAAAATATTTCGAATTAAGCAGTAGTGTGGTAGCTATGATAGCTTTAAATCCAGTCAGAAACGGATATTAAACATTGTGTTCGTATTATGAGACCTAGTCAGAACCGGATATTAAACATTGTGTTCGCATTATGAGACCTAGTCAGAACCGGATATTAAACATTGTGTTCGCATTATCAAACACAGTCACAACCGGATAATAAATATTGTATTCGTATTATGAAACCCAGTCAGAACCGGATAGCAAACATTACATTCGTATTATAGACCCAGTTAGAACCGGATAATAAAAAGCATATTCGTATTATTAAATACAGTTAGAACCGGATAATAAATATGATATAACAGACGTATTAGAAATATCCTATACTTGTATATAAAATATGATAAAACAGACGTATTAGAAATATTCTATACTTGTATATAAAATATGATAAAACAGACGTATTAGAAATATCCTCTACTTGTATATAAAATATGATAAAACAGACGTATTAGAAATATTTTATACTTGTATATAAAATATGATAAAACAGACGTATTAGAAATATCCTCTACTTGTATATAAAATATGATAAAACAGACGTATTAGAAATATTCTATACTTGTATATAAAATATGATAAAACAGACGTATTAGAAATATCCTCTACTTGTATATAAAATATGATAAAACAGACGTATTAGAAATATCCTCTACTTGTATATAAAATATGATAAAACAGACGTATTAGAAATATTCTCTACTTGTATATAAAATATGATAAAACAGACGTATTAGAAATATTCTCTACTTGTATATAAAATATGATAAAACAGACGTATTAGAAATATTCTCTACTTGTATATAAAATATGATAAAACACACATCTGACTTCGTGCTGACAATAATCATCACGTATACTCTTTGAAAATCATAAAGCAAATTCAGTTCCCTTGTGTATTGCACACAGAATAATTGTTTGTTTGTTCTGAATCTCGTGCAATGCTACACGAGGGCTACCTGTGCTAGCCGTCCCTAATTTAGCAGAGTAAGACCAGAGAGAAGGCAGCTAGTCATCACCACCCAATCCCACTATTCGTTGGTGAAAGAGTAGCCCAAGCATTGGCGATGGGTGGTGATGACTAGCTGCCATCCCTCTAGTCTTACAATGCAAAATTATGGATGGCTAGCGCAAATAGTTCTCGTGAAAATGTTCGCGAAATTCAAACCAAACTAAACATGAACACGAATATAAGACCAAATTTTCCTCAATTTGTTCTTATTTAACTAATACACTTTTACATTGTATCTTTACAGGGTTTAGTCTTTTGTACAACCTGGCTATTTGGTATCACATATTTATACGGCTGAACCACGTACACTGAATTGGTTCGTTTTCTTAAGATACAAAATATTTGAGTGAAATAATTTAAAACAATATAATTTTAACTTCTTTTTTTATCAAGTGATATGAAAGACGTAAAGCCCTATGTTTTTCTTAAGTAGCGTACTGAAATGAACAATTTGTGTCTCATCCGATTTGAAACGTGTGTAGGCTTAAAGCACCTATTTGTTTTGAATTCACGAAGCGACTTCTGGTTTGCAAAACAAACCTGTAACGCGCAACGCGAATAGGTATTGAAACAAGTACTCGTACAGAATGCTAAATATGTATGTTTAAACAAATTACAAATTTAATAAACAATAGATAGGTTTTCTTCCACAATCCTGCCCACAAACCAGTCAACAGAGTTCGTGCAATAAATACAGAAACACCCACCAGTAACAGCAAATAGGTATAAAAAAAAACAGTTAAGTGACCTAATTTTTTGTTTTTTAATGATGCTTTTAGTAATCTATCGCATATTTAAAGACAAAGTTTTACTGTTTACTCACGATCAGCTGTCTCATGTGAGGTTTTTAGTCTACCTCAGTAATGGATATGTCTACATTTATTAAAGCTGTTTACTCATGCTTACATGCCTTGAGTGAGTTTTTAATGTGAAACGTTGCATGAAAACCTTACAATCGTGTTTCTAATCCTGTAAAACAGACGTATTAGAAATATCCTACACTTGTATATAAAATATGATAAAACAGACTTATTAGAAATATCCTTTACTTGTATATAAAATATGATAAAACAGACGTATTAGAAATATCCTATACTTGTATATAAAATATGATAAAACAGACGTATTATAAAAATCCTATACTTGTATATAAAATATGATAAAACAGATGTATTAGAAATATTTTATACTTGTATATAAAATATTATAAAACAGACGTATCATAATATTATAAAACAAACGTATTAGAAATATCCTACACTTGTATATAAAATATGATAAAACAGACTTATTAGAAATATCCTCTACTTGCATATAAAATATGATAAAACAGACGTATTAGAAATATCCTCTACTTGTATATAAAATATGATAAAACAGACGTATTAGAAATATCCTCTACTTGTATATAAAATATGATAAAACAGATGTATTAGAAATATCCTTTACTTGTATATGAAATATGATAAAACAGACGTATTAGAAATATCCTCTACTTGTATATAAAATATGATAAAACAGACGTATTAGAAATATCCTCTACTTGTATATAAAATATGATAAAACACACAACTGACTTCGTGCTGACAATAATCATCACGTATACTCTTTGAAAATCATAAAGAAAATTCAGTTCCCTTGTGTATTGCACACCGAATAATTGTTTGTTTGTTCCGAATCTCGCGCAATGCTACACAAGGGCTACCTGTGCTAGTCGTCCCTAATTTAGCAGAGTAAGACCAGAGAGAAGGCAGCTAGTCATCACCACCCAATCCCACTATTCGTTGGTGAAAGAGTAGCCCAAGCATTGGCGATGGGTGGTGATGACTAGCTGCCATCCCTCTAGTCTTACAACGCAAAATTATGGACGGCTAGCGCAAATAGTTCTCGTGAAAATGTTCGCGAAATTCAAACCAAACTAAACACGAACACGAATATAAGAAGACCAAATTTTCCTCAATTTGATATTATTTAACTAATATACTTTTACGTTGTATCTTTACAGGGTTTAGTCTTTTGTACAACCTGGCTATTTGGTATCACATATTTATACGGCTGAACCACGTACACTGAATTGGTTCGTTTTCTTAAGATACAAAATATTTGAGTGAAATAATTGAAAATAATATAATTTTAACTTCTTTTTTTATCACGTGATATGAAAGACGTAAAGCCCTATGTTTTTCTTAAGTATCGTACTGAAATGAACAATTTGTGTCTCATCCGATTTGAAACGTGTGTAGGCTTAAAGCACCTATTTGTTTTGAATTCACGAAGCGACTTCTGGTTTGCAAACCAAACCTGTAACGCGCAACGCGAATAGGTATTGAAACAAGTACTCGTACAGAATGCTAAATATGTATGTTAAATAAATATAGAAACACCCACCAGTAACAGCAAATAGGTATAAAAAAAACCAACAGTTAAGTTACCTAATTTTTTGTGTTTTAATGATGCTTTTAGTAATCTATCGCATATTTAAAGACAAAGTTTTAAACCAGTTTGCTTGTATAGCAATGGATACGTGTGCTTTTATTAAAACTGTTTACTCACGATCAGCTGTCTCATGTGAGGTTTTTAGTCTACCTCAGTAATGGATATGTCTACATTTATTAAAGCTGTTTACTCATGCTTACATGCCTTGAGTGAGTTTTTAATGTGAAACGTCACATGAAGACCTTACAATCGTGTTTCTAATCCTGTAAATATTAGTCGATGTCATTATGCTGACACTGTTATAATGAAACGTAGGCTAATCTTTTAAATTGTAATATTTTCACCATTAGTTCTTTGTAAACAAGTAGCCCATCTTCTCTTCAAAGTCTTTGAGTTGTTTCTGAAGGACCACTGTGTATAGTTGTAAGGGTCAAAGCACTCATCCAAATCTACATAAAATGTTTTAACTCGCATGTATTTATGTCTTAGAAAAAAAGTTGTATGTCATTAGTATATGAGGAATGTTTTATAATAGCCAATGACTACATGGTAAGGTTAAAAAAAAAAAACAGTTTCACCTGTGATCTTAGGAGATTTTTTTTTAACCACGAAAAGGTTGAATAAAAACTGTAAAGACAATCCGTTTCTATTTCCAGACTCTAGGGTTACGGGACGGTGATGATGAATAGCATACTTGGTATCAGTTTATTTAAGAAGTGAGGCCTACTTCACTGATACAACGATACAATGGGAGTCGGGGAAGGGTAAGACGCTAAGCCTTTTGTCCAAGTTGCCCAGTTTGATGGAACTCGAGTGTGCGTCAGGGACCAACGCCTAATCCGATATTTCTTGGTCTCGTGCACTAACAGAAAGTAAGATCTACTACGGCAAGAGGGCATGGCTTGGATTTACAAATTACCTAGCTAGTGTCGGGTCGCATTACGACACGCTCACTGAGCACTAGGACCCAGCGCCACAGGCGAACTGTCCAGCAAGCTGGCCACGTTACGCGACATGACTGGGGAACCCCCAGAGAGCTAGCAGCCAGGATACTTCAAGGACCGAGCCCAAAGCCGGAGCCGCCTGTCGACTCGTGTTGGGTCAGTGGTGCAGGATGTCTCTCTCCATCAATTGAAATTCGAAGCCATCTTATAGCCACTCCGAACCTGCGCCCTCCTGCGGTACATCGTTATCCACCGCAAAGGTACTGCAGTAACATAGCGTACAAACCAGTAGTTTTCAAGAAACGACAATCGTATGCTTTATATTCTAACCCCTCCCCGCCCCAACCCCTCGAACTTGAAAAAAAAATCACTGTGTGTTGACAATTGAAAAAAAAAAAATCTTGAAATTTGCAAGCACGAAAGTGATGGTCATTGTGAAACCACGGTAATACTTTGATATAAAGAAGAACCGTGGCTTTGAATACAGAGAAAAAAACGACACATTTATTGATCAGTTTGTAATTCTGAGGTTTACTTCTATTTAACTGAAGGTTTTGCTCTGAGAAAAAAAAAGATAAAAAAGGAGATCATATATTATTTTTATTATTGTCATGTTTTGTTTGTTTGTGTCGTTTCGTGATGTTGTTTTCCTTGTACAAACAGCCTGAACAAATCCGTGTAAAACTGTTATACATTTGCTAACTTTTGTTGTTTGATTGGTTGTGTGTAAGGAAGCACAAGATTACGCAACGGGCTATCTGTACTATGCCTGCCACGGGCCTAAAACCCCAGTTTCTAGCGTTATAAGTCCGCATTGATCTACAGAATTTGCAGTTAATTACCTAAGTGTCTATGAATTACACGTCCATTTTTAATAGCAGATAAGAATGTAACATTTTCACAAAAGGAACTTACGGTTTTAGCTAACTGTTTTAACAGGATGGCCTGAAAGTAATACAACTATAAGATATATTTATACCGAATATAGTTCATTACAAATAACATAAACTTAAAATGAAATCTAAGAAATAATCTTTAAGATGGTTATGTAACTATTGGTCTTGTTGATTTTTTACATTTCGCGCAAAGCTACACCAAGGTTATGCACGTTAGCCATCCCTAATTTAGAAGTGTAAGACTAGAGGAAAGGCAGTTAGTCATCAACACTCACCGCCAACTTTCGAGCTACTCTTCTACCAACGGATAAAGGAATTAGCTATCACATTATAACGCCTCTAAAGAGGGAGTATGTTTGGCGTGACGGGGATTCGAACCCGCGACTCTCACAGTACGTGTCGAACGTCCTAACCACCTGACTAGCTGGGGCTCCGTGGGTAGTACTGTTTCAATCGTTCATTAACTTATTGAAGAAAACATTCGGGATGCCTCAAAATATTCTTACTGTTGAGTCAGGTCGGGTTTCATTCCTATCTCATGTATGTGTGGTTTCTTACAATAAAGAAACATCGGGCGATCTGCTGTGTCCATCGAGAGAAATCGAACGTCCGATCTTAGCGTTGTAAATCCACTGCCTCACTGGTGGGCTAATCTATGTAAGTGAGTAGACTGTAATGCAAGATGAAGCCTGTTTGTTGTTTTATATGAATTTGGTTTTAAATATTTAAATAACAATCCACGTGAACAGCAAATAAATTTTAAATTAATTTGAAAATTTAAAAATAAAAAAAAGTCTAATGAAAATCTACGGACAAAAAGACTTTAAAGAAGAAATAGACAGGTAATTAAGAGACTCAGTAGCAAATCATAGGCCCCGGCATGGTCAGGTGGTTAAGGCACTCGACTCGTAATCCGAGGGTCGCGGGTTCGAATCTTCGTCACACCAAACATACTTGCCCTTTCAGCTGTGGGAGCGTTGTAATGTTACAGTCACACCCACTATTCGTTGGTAAAAGAGTAGTCCAAGAGGTGGCGGTGGGTGGTGATGACTAGCTGCCTTTCCTCTAGTTTTACAGTGCTAAATTAGGGACGGCTAGCGCAGATAGCCCTCGTGTAGCATTGCGCGAAATTCAAAACAAACCAAACCAAACTTTATCAGTAAGTCGGGGAAGCTATAACGCTGAAACTTGAGTTCAATACCTACAGCTGACAGAAAAGAGACACATATAGCGCATCGCGTGGCTTTGTGTTTAACAACAAGCGTTGAGAACCTCAATAACAGAGAATTTATAACGGTCTCTATGCATCCCCTGTTTTAATAATATTTTAAAGAATTGCTCGCCCTTATTCGGTATCATCATTATTTTTGTGTCAAGCGTCCTAGCGTGAACCCTCGTTGCCATAGTTATAATGATTTAAATAGTATTATATATAAAAGTTTCCCTATTTGAAAACGTCCACGGTCATTATCTGGCTACATTACGTCAACTGTCGGTCGTATACCGTCAAAAGACCGCTCGAACGTGAACTGAATCTCATTTCATTTGTTCAACTGTACCGAAGCGAACGTTCAACTAATTGAGATAGTGTATTTTTATCACTGCAATGGCTTCGAATACCTGGATGCTGACTTGGGTTGCATTACAATGAGCGGTTATGATAAGCAAGAACGCTGGCACCCATAATTTTTGTTTAACATTCAATCCATGTTACTTTATATCATGTCGAAAGTACGTACTGTACGGGATTCATACAGTGAAAGTTCTGTTAACTGTTTCTGATGTACCTCATTTTTCTAACAGTTTTCTGTGTGTGTGAAGAAAGGGTGTGTGTGTGTGTGTGTGTGTGAAGAAAGGGTGTGTGTGTGTGTGTGTGTGTGAAGAACTTCGACTTTTTCAAGTAAGTTACATTGTACATACAGATGTTCAAGTATTATATACTAACACAGATATATTTGTAATTAAATACATTTTTATTATGTAGACGAACAAACCAAGCACAGAAAAAAAATCAGATTGGACTCTAATTATTTAAACTGTCCGAATAATTTATATTTCTGTATTTCTTTATAACTAAAATAAAGTTATAAATAATTTGTCAAATTCAGATTTATTTTTCTTAATATTTAAATATATTGAAGATTAAATTAATATTAATAATCCAATTTGCTTTTGAATTTCGCGCAAAGCTACACGAGGGCTATCTGCGCTAGCCATCCTTAATTTAGCAGTGTAAGACAAGAGGGAAGGCAGCTAGTCATCACCACCTACCTCCAATTCTTGGACTACTCTTTTAACAACGAATAGTGGATCTGACTATCACTTTATAACGACCCCTAAGCTGAAAGGGCGAGTATGATTGGTGCGACGGGGAATCGAACCGACGATCCTCAAATTGCGGGTTGATCGCCTTAACCACCCGGCCATGCTGGGCCGTTAGTAATCCAGGAATAAGTTATTATACAGGTAACATCTATTCTACGGTATTAAATGTTGACAACACTTATATATATATATATCAATTATCGAAGTACATTTTTCAGTTATAAATAATGTGTGTTTGTGTGTGTTTCCTTATAGCAAAGCCACATCGGGCTATCTGCTGAGCCCACCGAAACGCTGAATTTAGCGTTGTAAGTCCGTGGACATACCACTGTACTGGGGGGCGTTATAAATATCTGGGTAATTGTGGTAATATTGACATTTATGGCAAAAGAAATGATTTCACATTTAAAATTCTTAGGCATTTCTCTCTAAATAGTATAGTATAAAGAGCATTATAGATTCACAGCTTCTTAGGTATTGTAATATTTGTAGCAACGTACAGTTCTTAACACCTGATATTAATATATTATTGTAAAAACTGATTTTTCAAGGATTTTATGAAAAAACACTTTAAATATTTTAAATTATTTTATAATGAATATAGAAAGTGTTTATATAAATTTAAAAAAGAGGTATACAAAAGGATAATACACAAATTTATTGGAGGAAAAATATCTATGATTACTTATTTGGAAATTCCATTTTTTATATTTGTGAATTAATGTAGTTAAAACACCTTTCCCATATAAGACCTGCCGCATTGTGGATCTTTTCAGAACCATTGAAGATATAAATAGTGATAGGATAGATGATGAGAGCTACAATAACAGTTAAGGTTAGGCTTAGTATAGTAATACCTTAATCTTCTTGTAACAATGTCCAAAACAATGTCCAAATATCATCTTGGGGCTGGATTGGTATCTTCATGGACACATTTACTGTCTTCTAACTGTTTCTTTTTTATTGTTTTTATTTTGCTTATGTTTTATGAGTGTCCATCTTTCCACATCTGGCTGAAGACAGTGAAACGTAATCAAGATGTGGGACGTTGTGACCTAAAGCACCCATATCTGTTCTTCCCCACATTTTTGTCATTCTTCTTCAAAGCATGCGATGCTAAGAAAAGTTAGGTTAAACTAGATAGACGGTGTGCCTCAACGCAATTTGGATCTTACTTCTTCCAGTGCCCCAAAAAACAACAACAAAAAACACATACACACAAAAAACAAAAAGCAGGTCACATCCCATAATGATCCACCTTATGATTTGTGCTCTGACATTGGATAGTTGTTTTGAAGCTGCATTTTTATTCCTTTTCTGTAAAGCACGGCATGACCAGGTGGTTAGGGCGATCGCCTTGTAATATGAGATCGCGGGTTCGAATCCTCGTCACACCAAACTTGCTTGCCCTTTCAACCGTGGGGGCGTTATAATATGAAGCTCAATCCCACTGTTGGATACATTGGGTAGAATTTATGCCCTCCTTCCTTTTAAGGTAGTCCCACCGTTGGTTCAGTGGCATGTTTGCGGGCTCACCCTGCTAAACACCGAGTTTCGATAGCGGTGGTGGGCAGTGCACAGCTAGCCTATTGTGTAGCTCTGTGCTTAATTCCAAATAATCAATCAATTAAACTAAATAATCAACCCTTTGTCAAAAGTATATTCGGTAATGTACAACAATTATAAATGATCAGTCATATGGAAGACAGTCGTATTTCCAGCAACAACAAGAAGAAACAATAATATCATTTTTTAGTAAGGGAAGAACAAAATACCTAAGCCATTAGCTTCTAAAAGCTTTGGGGCTAATTCATATACCAGAAAAAATAAAACAACATAGGTGCAAAAGAGAAAGAAAGAGAGACTTTGCAACTGAAATCGACCAGGAGTCAAGATCTGGATACTATAGCCCACAACGTCTCAAATCCCACAACCATTCACCACCCTAAGCGTGGAAGTTATATACACAGTTAACAGTGCTACTACGGGCTTGGAACTCAGGATTTGAGCTGTATGGCAGACCTTAATATATGATATCGTCCCAGAATGAGCTAAAACCCTTTTTTTAGCGTTTACAGGTTGAACTAAAATCCCACACACAAAGTTTTACGAAAATATTCGCAAAGTTACTGATGGCATCGCAAGTTTCTGACTTCCATATCACACAGTGGTGAGCTTAGAAGATGTACGTGTGGCGTTGTGTTGCTTACTTACCCTCTTGGTTAAGGTCAACCACGGATTGTTGTGTTCTTGGCTACTTGTTCCAGTTTTTGATCTTTCCTTTTAGAATGGCGTCAGTGAAATAATTCTCATCACTTTGAATAATGTTACTCTACTGTTTTCAGTGCAGCTCGCTTACAGTAATACTGGACAGATCGTATTGAGGTTCTAGATGAAATACAGACTTCAATCGTCGTTTTCAGTGCAGCTCGCTTACAGTAATACTGGACAGATCGTATTGAGGTTCTAGATGAAATACAGACTTCAATCGTCGATTTCAGTGCAGCTCGCTTACAGTAACACTGGACAGATCGTATTGAGGTTCTAGATGAAATACAGACTTCAATCATCGTTTTCAGTGCAGCTCGCTTACTGGACAGATTGTATTGAGGTTCTAGATGAAATACAGATTTCAATCATCGTTTTCAGTGCAGCTCGCTTACTGGACAGATCGCATTGAGGTTCTAGATGAAATACAGACTTCAATCGTCGAAAGCGCCACCTATCTGTTTCAAAAGCTTGTTCTCCAATGCTCAGTCTCTTTTTCACTTCTTTGAATGTCATCAATTAACATAGCAGTGAAAAAAATTACTTTTCTCTGGTAGATGGCGTTGGCGGGATGAGGATAGTTTTGAATCATCAGGTCTTTTTATAAATGGCGTTTCCAACCATGTTCGTAGGACAATTTGGATTTCCTGGTATATATGATCTTTAATACAGTGATGCATAAAGTAAGCAGTCGATTGTTCTTTAAAAAACATTGAGACTTGATCCCTTCCGTCAAGTTTCTTCATTTGGACAATTTGATGTCGCTGAGGATTCGATACTAAAGAACTATTCAATTAAATGAGTATTCGTCCCTTTACCCTGTTGGAATGCTACAAGAACGCCTTGCTTTTACACTTGAATTCTTGGATGAGTTGAGTCGCTTCTTTTGTGTCACGAAACCGAAGGACCCTCAGAAGTGTCGCTAGACATTTATCATTTTCAGCACTCTTTGTTCGTGTCTTTAATTTGCTCTGCGGCTGTTTCGCACCTAATTTTCGTGCCAGCCAAAATGGGTTTAAAACGTTGCATCTACACTAACATGGAGGGCATTTCCCACAAGCACAGCACATATGCACCTTGCACTCACAAGTCTATGTCTGCTGACTCACACCGTTAGAAAATTGGTTACGAAACCCCTGGTGGGCAGAGCACAAATAGCCCATTGTGTAGCTTTGTGCTTAATTCCCAATAACAAATCGATCAATCAATCACTTACAAACCATCTTCTTCTTTTCCTGTATTAGCGTTATATGTACACTTACGTACTAATGTCAATATTATATCGATATCTGTTTTGTGGTCAGCCGTGAGTCCGGTTTTCCGAGAGGTTGCAGCCAACGCCTGCTTTTTTGTCCAGTCAAGTTCTGATAAAAGTGTCAGCCAATAAACAAAGGATCCGGAATGACTTGAAAAATTAGGTTCTGCAAAATTCTGGGTTCCCGGCCCCATGGAAGCTCTATTAAAAATAACGGTAATTATGAAGTGAAGGACAAGTAGTTGTTAATGAAACTTATTAGTAAAACACCCAATCTCCAGCCATAGAGTGGTCCGGCATGGCCAGGTGGGTAAGGCGCACGACTTGTAATCTGAGGGTCGCGGGTTCGCATCCTTATCGCATCAAGCACGCTCGCCCTTTCAGCCGTGGGGGCGTTATAATGTGACGGTCAATCCCACTATTCGTTGGTAAAAGAGTAGCCCAAATGTTGGCGGTGGGTGGTGATGACTAGCTGCCTTCCCTCTAAGTTTACACTGCGAAATTAAGGAGGGCTATCTGCGCTAGTCCTCGTGTAGCTTTTCGGGTAATTATAACAAACAGACAAACAAAATAGTTCAGTAATAACCGAGCTCCCTTCTTCCGCTATTATCAAAATCATTCACATTTGTGACACACTGAGTTTAGTTTTTGGACGTACAACGCTAAAATTCAGGGTTCGACTCCCAGTGATAGACAGAGTGAAGCTAGTTCATTTCTGGACTTTGCAATAAATAAAACAACCAACGACAACATTAAATGTACTAAGTCTTGAAGACCTAACTTCAAGTAACTGTTTTGTTTACGCGATAAGTTTTCCACATGGATATTTCCCCTCACATATTTATATACATTTTTTGTCGAGTTCAGTAAAACGATAAACCACGCCCAGTTTCTAAAAATAGTTGTGACAGGGGAACAGATTATGTGTTTGAAAACATGTTCGTTTGACCATGAATTCTTATTTTGTTTGTTCATGTGAAGTTAAACACAAAGTTACACAATGGACTATCTCTGCTCTACTCACCAGGGGTATCGAAACCTGGTGCTTAGTATTGTAAATTCGCAGACATGCCGCTGAGCCACTGGGGGCGTTGCTGTTGTAAAACAATAAACCACGCCTAGTTTCTAAATATAGCTGTGACTTGTTTCTTTGTTTTTTGAGAAGGAGTAGATTATGTGTCTGAAAACATGTTTGGACGTGTTTGTTAATGATTCATTGTGTGTGTGAAAACATGTTTGGACGAATTTGTTGATGATTCATTGTGTGTGTGAAAACATGTTTGGACGTGTTTGTTAATGATTCATTATGTTTGCGAAAACATGTTTGGACGTGTTTGTTAATGATTCATTATGTTTGCGAAAACATGTTTGGACGTGTTTGTTCATGATTTATTGTGTGTGTGAAAACATGTTTGGACGTGTTTGTTGATGATTCATTGTTTGTGTGAAAACATGTTTGGACGTGTTTGTTGATGATTCATTGTGTGTGTGAAAACATGTTTGGACGTGTTTGTTGATGATTCATTGTTTGTGTGAAAACATGTTTGGACGTGTTTGTTGATGATTCATTGTGTGTGTGAAAACATGTTTGGACGTGTTTGTTGATGATTCATTCTGTGTGTGAAAACATGTTTGGACGTGTTTGTTTATGATTCATTGTGTGTGTGAAAACATGTTCGGACGTATTCATGATTCATTGTGTGTGTGAAAACATGTTTGGACGTGTTTGTTGATGATTCATTGTTTGTGTGAAAACATGTTTGGACGTGTTTGTTGATGATTCATTGTGTGTGTGAAAACATGTTTGGACGTGTTTGTTGATGATTCATTGTTTGTGTGAAAACATGTTTGGACGTGTTTGTTGATGATTCATTGTGTGTGTGAAAACATGTTTGGACGTGTTTGTTGATGATTCATTCTGTGTGTGAAAACATGTTTGGACGTGTTTGTTAATGATTCATTATGTTTGTGAAAACATGTTTGGATGTGTTTGTTCATGATTTATTGTGTGTGTGAAAACATGTTTGGACAAGTTTGTTGATGATTCATTGTGTGTGTGAAAATATGTTATGTTTGGACGTGTTTGTTGATGATTCATTGTGTGTGTGAAAACATGTTTGGACGTGTTTGTTGATGATTCATTGTTTGTGTGAAAACATGTTTGGACGTGTTTGTTGATGATTCATTGTGTGTGTGAAAACATGTTTGGACGTGTTTGTTGATGATTCATTCTGTGTGTGAAAACATGTTTGGACGTGTTTGTTTATGATTCATTGTGTGTGTGAAAACATGTTCGGACGTATTCATGATTCATTGTGTGTGTGAAAACATGTTTCGAAGTGTTTGTTGATGATTTATTGTGTGTGTGAAAACATGTTTGGACGTGTTTGTTGATGATTCATTCTGTGTGTGAAAACATGTTTGGACGTGTTTGTTAATGATTCATTATGTTTGTGAAAACATGTTTGGATGTGTTTGTTCATGATTTATTGTGTGTGTGAAAACATGTTTGGACGAGTTTGTTGATGATTCATTGTTTGTGTGAAAACATGTTTGGACGTGTTTGTTGATGATTCATTGTGTGTGTGAAAACATGTTTGACGTGTTTGTTGATGATTCATTCTGTGTGTGAAAACATGTTTGGACGTGTTTGTTTATGATTCATTGTGTGTGTGAAAACATGTTCGGACGTATTCATGATTCATTGTGTGTGTGAAAACATGTTTGGAAGTGTTTGTTGATGATTCATTGTGTGTGTGAAAACATGTTTGGACGTGTTTGTTGATGATTCATTGTGTGTGTGTGAAAACATGTTTGGACGTGTTTGTTGATGATTCATTGTATGTGTTAAAACATGTTTGGACGTGTTTGTTCATGATTCATTGTGTGTGTGAAAACATGTTTGGACGAGTTTGTTCATGATTCATTGTGTGTGTGAAAACATGTTTGGACGAGTTTGTTGAAGATTCATTAAATATATATGAATTTCAGAGGCTACTTACTGTGCAAATTTCTGTATATTTTAAAATAATGGCTATTTGAATAGAAACAAATAGAGTTTTTTTGTAACACTCAATAAAAGAAAACATAAAAACCACAAACTAATTAGGGTTAAAGGATATCTTTTTCTTGTAAATGCCCAGAACCGAAATCCAATGTAGGAGTTTATGAAAATGTCCGATGTTAAAAACATTATGTATATACACTACATGGCCAAAAGTATGCGGACACCTGACCATTAGACCCATATGTACTTATTGAATATCTCATTTCAAAACCATGAACATTAATATGGAGTTGGTCCTCCCTTTGCTGATATAACAATGTTCACTCTTCTGGGAAGAGTTTTCACTAGATTTCGGAACATGACTGCGAGGATTCTCTCGTATTCAGCCATAAGAGCATTAGTGAGGTCGGGCACTGATGTCGGGCGAGAAGGTCTGGCTCACAGTCGGCGTTCCAATTCATCCAAAAGGTGTTTGATGGGGTTGAAGTCAGGGCTCTGTGTAGGTTACTCAAGTTCTTCCACACCAACCTCAGCAATCCATGTCTTTATGGACCTTGCTTTGTGCACGGAAGTATTGTCATGCTGAAACAAAAAAAGGCCTTCCCCAAATTATTGCCACAAGGTTGGAAGCACACAATTCTCTAGAATGTCATTGAACGCTGTAATATTGAAATTTCCCTTCAATGAAACTAAAGAGCCCAACCATGAAAAACAGCCCCAGACTATTATTTCTTCTCCACAAAACTTTACAGTTGGCACTATGCATTCAGGCAGGTAGTGTTCTCCTGGTATCTGCCAAACTCAAATTCGTCCGTCAGACTGCCAAATAGTAAAGCGTGATTTATCACTCCAGAGAACGCCTTTCCACTGCTCCAAAGGCGGTGTGTACTTTACAGCGCTCTAGCCAACGCTTGGCATTGCGCATGGTGATCCTAGGTTTCTCTGCGGCTGCTCTGCCACGTAAACCCATTTCATGAAGCTCCCGACGAACAGTTCTTGTGAAAACGTTGCTTCCAAAGGCTGTTTGGAATTCGGTAGTGAGTGTCACAACTATGGACAGACGAATTTTACGCGCTACGCGCTTCAGCATTCGGCGGTCCCGTTCTGCGAGCTTGTGTGGCCTACCGCTTCGTGGCTGAGCTGTTGTTGCTCCTAGACGTTTTCACTTCAATTAGAGTTGACTAGGGCGGAAATTTGATTTGTTGAAAAGGTGGCATCCTATGACATTGCCACGTTGAAACTCACAGAGCTCTTCAGTACGACCCATTCTACTGCCAATGTTTGTCTATGGTGTTACATGGGTGTATGCTTGATTTTATGCACCTGTTAGCAATGGGTGTGGCTGAATAGCCAAACCCCCTAATTAGAAGAAGTGTCTACATACTTTTGGCCATATAGTGTAAAAAACCAGAAGAAAAAGCAAAATGGTAAAGATTGTGAACAGAGTGATGTTACTTTGTTAACTGGTTTTGGACCTCAATTAATTAATCATGTTTACATGTGTAAACGTTATCTTCTCTTAGGTACGTACACGATTCTAGATTGTGATGGATGATGGTACATAACAAGTGGCCACGGCATGGTCAGGTGGTTAAGGCACTCGAATTGTAATCCAAGGGTCGCGGGTTCGAATCCCCATCACACCAAAAGTGCTTGCTATTTCAGTCGTAGGGGCGTTATAAAGTGACGGTCAATCCCACTATTTGTTCGTAAAAGAGAAGCCCGAGAGTTGACGGTGGATGGAAATGACTCACTGCCTTCCAAGTAGTCTTACACCGCTAAATTAGAGACGGCTAGAGTAGGTAGCCTTCTTGTAGCTTTGCGCGAAATTCAAAACAAAACAAACCACAAGTGTCGCTTTTCTTCTATACTTTCTCAAGTTATTCTGATACAAATTTGACTGTATCGACGAATCATTTAATATTTTTCCACCATTGACTGCATGCATCGACTTATAAATTATAATAAAAAGAGCATAGTGACTTATAATTCGAAGAAAGTCCAATACGATTGTTGACCAGTTTTTTCTAACACATGTTGGTTAGCAACATCACCCTTAAACACTTCGAAACCAGTCTTGATGAAAATTAATACTGACAGAAATGTTGTAAAAGTCTTGGCAAATATCACGTTTCAAAGACAAACTAATCTTAATTAAATGTTTAGGGAAACCACGAGTGTATTCATCACACGAGTTTTATCTGCAGAGAATAATTTCTCGAATTAAAGGTTTATTTGTGTTTCTTTTTTGAAATTATAAAACGGGTTGTAATTCTAACTTGATAAATAATTCTAAAAGTTTGTAGGATAATACGCTATAATTTGTGGTTTCAGAATGGATGTCATAGAAGCACAACGCTTTGGAAGGTGTACATAGATGTGTGGTCATGGTAAACGTGTGGTTTCAGAATGCAATGTGTAAACACACACATACACACAAAGAACGGGGTTAAAACCATGTTTAAAATGTACCGATGTGTAGTGCCAGTAACACCAAAACCTTATTATTCATTGCTTTGTATAACATTTCTTAAAGTTGTTCTTTCTAAAGCATTAATCAAAATCTTGTCTTTGTTATGCTCGCTTTGTTCGCAAGCTATTATTTCAAAAGTATCAGTGGACAAGGTTTCATCATTTAATTAGTGTGTTCGTTTCACATTCACAAACGAAACCGTCTTTTCTTTTTCTTCTAAAAATTCAAATAATTGTTGTTTTTTGATTTGATAAAAATAAATGTTTTTAACGAATGATAATTTATTATTGGTAATATAGTTTGGGATATTTTAGCTAAGTTTTAAACATTGACAAAATACATTGTGCGTGTGCGTGCACTCGTAAGCTTTTGTATTTAAAATAACTGGAATTAATAGAAGTACTGACCAGACTGAGATAAGTACTGTCGACATTACGATGAGACTTTGAGTCATCACACTGGTGCATTCTTCATAATGTTTTGATTTCTTTAGCAGAGGATTGATTGTTCTGTGCCACTGTAAGTGGAATTATTCCATTAGTATCTCTGAAATAGGGTTGTCTGTTTATTTATTTTTTTCGTACCTAACCATTCGTAGCAACCTTGTGATGTGAATGTTTTAAATATTCATTCCAATCCAGCATGGCCAGGTGGGTTAAGACGTTCGACTCGTAATTTGAGAATCGCGGGTTCGAATCCCCGTCGTACCAAAAATGCTCGCCCATTCAGCCGTAGGGCGTATAATGTGACGGTCAATCCCACTATTCGTTGGTAAAAGAGTAGCCCATGAAATGTTAGCGGTGGGTGGTGATGACTAGCTGCCTTCCCTCTAGTCTTACACTGCTAAATTAGGGACGGTTAGCGCAGATAGCCCTCGTGTAGCTTTGCGCGAAATTCCAAAACAAACAAACAAACATTCATTCCAAGAACCGAATGGAGTCCGTGACTCTTAAAACGCGCCAAACTTCGGCCATTCTTTATTTATAATAACATTTGTGATTGTCGGAAAAGCTTCACTTGATTGGCTGTTTTAGAGATTCTTAAAATATTTAATACATTTTTTTTATTCCGTATCTCTGTACATACCCTATCTAAAATTAATGCAATTTCCTGGGAGTGCAGGGCCCACTGCTTTCAGTAGCTGACTTTAGACAAGTGATTTCTGTTTCACAGTGTACTTTCCGTTCCCAGTTATTTATCCATATGCTTTATCCGGATTGGTGTCGTAAGATAGACAGTTAACATAGTTTTCTTAGTGACCTCCAGTAATATGACTTCAGTAATTTTGTTGTTCTAAAAAATATTTTTATTAATTTTGAATTAAAACAAACCAGGCCTGCTTGCTTGTTTGTTTGTTTTTTGAAATTTCGCACAAAGCTACTCGAGGGCTATCTGTGTTAGCCGTCCCTAATTTAGCAGTGTAAGACTAGAGGGAAGCAGCTAGTCATCACCACCCACCGCCAACTCTTGGGCTACTATTTTACCAACGAATAGTGGGATTGACCGTCACATTATACGCCCCCACGGCTGGGAGGGCGAGCATGTTTAGCCTTACGCGCTTGGCCATGCCAGGCCGGCCTGCTTGCTAAGACTAGTTCTTAAAGCATCTTATAGTGTTTTCAGGACCTAGGTGGCTCAAAGATAAATATGATTTTGATACTCGTGGTGGACGTAGCACAAGTAACCAACTTAGTAGCTTTACGCCTAACAATTAGTTAACAGTTCTTTTGGGGCTTATTAAAACACCTAGTTATTTTTTTGGGAAATTATTAAACACACCTCAATTCTTTCAAGGCTATTAGTCACAACTATTAATACTTTCAAGTTTATCAAACATATGTATTAATTCTTTCAGACGTTATTAAAACACCTATTAATGTTTTCAAGGTTATTATTATGAACCTTTCATGCTATTTATAAGGCTCCTATTCATTTATTTTGTTTTTCTCTATTCAAACCAGATTATACATTCCTTCTAGGCCCGGCATGACCAGATGAGTTAAGGCGTTTGACTAGTAATCTGAGGATCGTGGGTTCGAATCTCCGTCACACCAAACATGTTCGCCCTTTCAGCAGTGGGGGCGTTATAATGTTATGGTCAATCCCACTATTCGTTGGTAAACGAGTAGCCAAAGATTTGGCGGTGGGTGGTGATGACTAGCTGCCTTCCCTTTAGTCTTACATTGCTAAATTAGGGACGGCTAGCGCAGATAGCCCTTGAGTAGCTTTGCTCGAAATTAAACAAACAAACATTCTTTAAAAAATTGAAATAAAATAGTTCGATATTAAGAGCGCAAAGGCTGAATATTGTTGCACGAGGGTATGTTTATTTATTTATTTTGTAAATAGAAGGTTTGGTCAAGTTAAACATTTGTACTGCAACAGTTTAGAGAAATTAATGAGATAGCGTCTTATTTCTAGAATAAGTTTACTGAAATGAGTTATTCTGTTTCGATGTATTTAAGCATTTGAAAAAGCAAAACAGTGGGTGTGTTTCTGTCTCACGTTATTGAATGTTAAAAATTATCCAAGGCCAAGAGTGGCCCACCAGTTAGTGTGCCGGAACTGTTGAACCAAGGAGTATCGTTATCACAATAATAATAACAAAGAAAAACAAATCGCGACCCCTCATCGCAATTAAGTAGATGAGTTATAAGAGTGACTGTCAAACCCTTAATCTCCATTACAGCAGTCCACGAGTCAGAGGTGAGAGATACTGGCTAGCTGCTTTGTCTTTAGTCTATCACTCTCAAGTTAAAAAACAAAAAAAAACAACAACAAAAATAATTATAAATTAATCGAGAATTATTTTAGATTTATCAACGCTGTTCCGAGCGGAAGAATACGTTTTATATAACACTAGTAATTAAAGTAATAGAAATATCCGATTTTTACTATGAGGGAAGATCTTTTCAAAGTATCGTGATGTAATCAGCAAGCTTAATATTTAAACGCATTATTAAAGGTTCTTAAGATGCTTGATAAATAGGCCTACTTATTTATCTCCGGAATACTTGAGACCCTTTTATATCAACGACCAAAACTGGAAGGGTTTGTCTTCTTAGCTTTCCCCCTGCTAGTACAGCGGTAAGCCTATGGATTTACAACATTAAAATCAGAGATTCGATTCCCCTCGGTGGGCTCAGCATATAGCCGAACGTGGCTTTGCTGTAAGGAAACACACACAAACACACACACACTTTTTAGCTTTATTAATACTTCATTCTACTATTACTAATTGAAAGCTCTTGTCGAATTAGAAAGGGTTTTTTTTAACGTCCAAATGATATATATATAAACTTTTTATGGGTTTGTTTGTACGCAAGTTCAAAACTACACAGTTGACTATCCGTGCTGTGTCCACAACAGCTTTTTATCGCTATAATCCTCCACTGTTAAGTATGTTTGTAGAAGATTTATGTTGAAGCTTTCTGTGTGAGTTAAGTGATCCCAGTGCAAGTGAATCTTATTTAATCCTGAACTACTGACCAGAGTGAAGACATGCCGTCTGCAACGCTCTATTACCCACCATTCACGTTATGGAATTGACTGACACTCTTCTAACACACATCTAAAGTACAGCGAATATTCTGTGGTTTCGCACAGATTCAAACCAGGCTCGCCAGCTTCTGAATCGAGAAATCTACCATAGGGCAAACCCACGCCCTAATCGCAAGAAAAACAAAAGGTATTAATCAAAACACATTATAATGTTAAATAGTCAAATAATAACAGTCAATGAGAATATTATCAATGAATAGAATTCAAAGAAAAACAAAAGGCAATAATACGTTGTTGGCCTAAACACTAAGACTTTGTTTTATTGGTTATCACAAAAAGAGTATCAGCCAACAAAAAAAAAAGCAGCAAGTATCAGCCAATCAAAAAATAGCAGCAAGTGGTCTTATATGGTTATCGTGTTTGTACTATGAACCCGAAAGGTTATATTTCTTGGCTCACTTTCGTATTCTGTATTTTGGAGCCATAATTGCATAACTGCACTGTAAGAGTGACAGTCAGTTCCAAGTATTCAACCAGAGTGGGTTATACAAGAGTAAATACCTCTTCGCAGCTAGTCCTCTGCGTAGCCTTATGGAATATTCTGAGAAAAAAACAAACTCATAAGGCAGAAGTTATTTTCAGCCATTTTTAAAAACGAAGCATCATTATAAGTTCTACTTTATACCGAGCATGCTAATTACATTAAAACAACTAATTACATTCATAAACATGTCTTAATCTTTATATATCGTTATAATTCAGTAACTTCAAGAGCTGGCCAGTTAAATTTAGAACACTTCTTTTTTGAGACTCTCGCTTTTGTAACACATGTTAAAGTAATTTACAGATAACACAAAAATTGCACAGCATTTTCAAAATAATAATGAACGTTTTTTTATAATAATTTATTGCGTCTCATATATATCAGCAAAAATTTAAGGAGCAACTGAACCTTTCAGAATTAGCGTTAGAGCTTTCACTCGTTTGTTCAGTTTCGCGCAAACATGCTCGACGGTTATCTATCACCAGGTCAGATGTGATAGACGACAGGGAAGGCAACTACTGAAGACTAGTCACCGCTAACTTCTGGGTTACTTTTTACCGACGAAAGTGGGGGTAGAACGGCACATTAAAAGACACCAAGGTTAAAGGTGTAAGCATGTTTTGTGACAGGACTGGACCCCGTAGTCCTAAGGGCACGAGTCGAACGCCCTAATCACCAGGCTATGACAGTCTTTAGTGCTATTGTATTGATGATTATAAGTCAATTTGAAAGTGCTCATTTGTTTGTTTGTTGTGTAGTTTACTTTTATTAATGGAAGAACTTTCGTAGGAGATTTATATTACAAAATGTCTCAGTCCAGTTGGGTAAACTTTCACCTATGGAATTCAATAATTTTCACAATTATAAAGTACGTGAAAGACTTAAAATTCAAACGAAGTGAAACCCTACGTTATCTTGTTTTAAGTTAAGCACAAAGCTACACAATGGGCTATCTCTGCTCTGCTCATCACGGGAATTGAAACCCGGTTTCTAGTGTTGTGAGTCCACTTTGCCGCCAGGGGTTGCGAAACTAGTTAAGGATGGCAGACAAACAAAACATACAGATAGTTTGATGTCGTGGATTCTCGCGTGAATTGAATACTCAAAATGTAGTGTTTTTTCACATGCTTGTTATCTGACATAGATTATCCGCAGATACCTCTGAACTTTTTGTACTTTTCAACAGAGAAAGCAACATACTGACAAACATGCACAATAAGACACACATAAGCTCTTATGTTTGAACACTACATTACCTTCTATTTTTTGACAAAATACAAAATCATTTGACACAGTTCACTGGACTAGAAATGATGGTCAAGCACAAATAATAACATGAAAATACACTGAAAATAATATCGAGAAGTTAATGAACATGAAACAACATGGATCAGTGTTATCTTCCTTCTTTTAATTCCTTAACTTACTTCTACCACATGCTAAGAGTATTGTTAAGCCTCTTGTTCTAGGTTGCACACACGATATTTGAACACTAATTGGGAGTCCCCCGCTAGTACAGCGGTATGTCCACGGATTTACAGCGCTACAATCAGGGGTTCGATTCCCCTCGGTGGGTTCAGCAGATAGCCCGATGTGGCTTTGCTGGAAGAAAAATACACACACAAACACACACACACACACACTAACTGGGGTATTTGGAAACTCGTCCCAAACAATGTCGTTTAAGGTTAGCTGTTTATTATCTATATTCAGTGTTTAGCTTTGCACTGGGTGTTGTGTAGATTTGGTTGGTGTGAAGTCTTTGTATTTTTCTCGAGGTGATTGATGTTAGATATTCATCGGAGTTTGTGCGGATCAGCGATGGTGATTAGTTTGTTTTTCTAATGAATTCTCGAAGAAGTTGGAAAGATGAAGAGTGCAGGTATTTTTTTCTCTCTTCATCTCCATAGCGGTAATTATGCCTTTTACGTATGTGACTGTTTAATACTTTGGATCGCAGGTGATAGAGGGCACTAGTACGAGATCACCCATCATCATTGTAGGCTAACTTATTTGGAGTTCTTTGTCAGCATTTCTTCCTTTACGTTAAATTTCTCCATAAAAACTTTTTATCCTGATTCAGCTTGCTGTATTTCTGCAGGATTCATCTGGTTATTCTCGGGAACATAACTTCAGTAGATTATCTTTACCGATTTTTCAAAGTGGAGTGACTCGGAAGTTTCGTAAGAAAAAGAAATCCTTCAATGTTTCATTTTTAGAGCAATGTTGTAGAATGCCATAACATAGTGCATGCTTATGTATTCTTATGGATCTTTCTGCTTCAGCGTTAGTTCTGGGCCATTATGTTGTAATTCTTCTCTACTTCGACCAAGGTTTTGAAGTCTCTGCTGTTGAATGGTGATCCATTTTAAAACTCCAACTGCCACATGATTTAAGTTTGGCACAACAGCTTTTGCTGACACAGACGTTACAGTTTTGATGACAAGATGTAGCGAATATTCCTATGTTTCTAGTGGGCCATAAAATTCGACTACTAAGCTATGTCCACGGTTGTCTGTAGAGTGTTGACATGTTTATAGGACCATAATGGTGTGATGAAAAGCTAGACACTTAGTAAAAAGAACAAAAAAAAAAAGGCCAGTTTACGTATTAGAGTTCCACGAGCTTTTCTACATTGGGAACATATTTTTCTACATGAAATTGGTTTGTTTTGACAATACCTTGGTGGAAGCGTTGGCTACAATACTGAGTGAGTCTTCAACATAAGATTAGTTCTTATCGTACTTCCAGGTATGAACAATTGTAATGTCTCAACTTTATTGTTTCTTAATTGCTTTCGTACGAATTAATCCGCCATTTTTCAAACTCTGGGTTATGTTACAAGATTTTATTGTACCCCAAGAAATAATGGTGAGAGTCACACATCCTTTCTTTTCAATAGTGAGAGCCGCATCACACATTGTTTAAATCTGGCATTTCTTCATATGATATAAGTAAGCTCATTAATCTTTATAGATAGTGGCTCAGGTTGGTGAGTTAAGTATTTAAACTGCGTATTGTAATACTAGCCTTAAGGATTGAATAATAGTGTGGAATTTTAAGACATGATACACATTAATCTTTATAGATAGTGGCTCAGGTTGGTGAGTTAAATAAGTATTTAAACTGCGTATTGTAATACTAGCCTTAAGGATTGAATAATAGTGTGGAATTTTAAGACATGATACACATTAATCTTTATAGATAGTGGCTCAGGTTGGTGAGTTAAATAAGTATTTAAACTGCGTATTGTAATACTAGCCTTAAGGATTGAATAATAGTGTGGAATTTTAAGACATGATACACATTAATCTTTATAGATAGTGGCTCAGGTTGGTGAGTTAAATAAGTATTTAAACTGCGTATTGTAATACTAGCCTTAAGGATTGAATAATAGTGTGGAATTTTAAGACATGATACACTAAAATCTTTTCTTCCTCTTTCAGATGTCTAAGATGTCAGGTGGTAAGATGTCTTACCACCAGCAGTATAATAATGGCTTAAACACTCATACAATGTGGATGTCGACTTATCTTTTGAAACGCATAACAACATACGAATGAAGTACATTTTATATGACTGCACAATAGGACATCGACTTATTTGGAGGAAGCCTAGCAATGGGTGAATGAAAAACCTCTGAAATGACTGCATCAGTAAAGAAAGTTGTCTCAAATTATATAATAGTAGTACAGAACATCAACATACCTATGAAACCAGCAGGTGCTTCACGAAAAGATGACGTAACCGTGAAACTCGGAGATTATTAAAATACAATTAATTTTTGTTTCAAAAACTCCTCTGCGACATTGAAGTTTCTGGAAGAGAGATTTTTTGAAGAACAGTGAAGAACTAGCACACAGGTTGTGAGTTTAAATCCAGTTTTTCATGAAGAGACTAAAACTATCGTGTTTGATAAAAAAAAAAATTATGCATGTCACTTACACAAAAACTTTGATAAAACTGGAAAAAAAAGCCATCATCTATTGTGGCAGATGACAGATGTCAGATGTCTTTGATGAATAGAAAAAAGCAGCTTGAATATGATTTTTAGGATTCAGATGTGTGACATGGCAGCAAGCAGTATCTGCTGTAACTTAAAATACATGACTAGGTATAAAGCAAGACGACTCAATGGATCATCTTAAGGAAGTAAACTAACAGATCCTTATGATAAAACATTTAATGATTTAATCCAGAAAATGTGTGACTTGGCATTTTCCGGATGATCTGAGTTCCTGTTAATATTATCCTGGATATCTAAAGAAAAACCCGGAAAACGGTTGCTCATACCTTGTATAAAAAGGCAAACATACAATCAAGAGGACAAAGAAAATAACTTTCCATAATGTTCCCAAATGTTCGACAACACTCACAGCACGAATTATTTCTGACGAACGTTTTACTAAGAAGAAGTCAAAGTCGCTTACTCAGAGAATACTGAAAAAAAGAGACAGTTCATGTGTTGCACCAGAAACTATTGCATGTTGATGTGACTCTGCCAACACAGCTATGGGCGAGGAATGTAACTTTACAAGTGGCGAGCGTTTTACTCATGTCAAATAATTGGTCATCTTACTCCGTCAAGTGAATGTGATAACCCTAAACTTAATGAACGAAGGTTGTCTACTTAAACCAATAAATCAGACCCACGAGGCAGGAGGGCTAATTAATACAAAGTTATATAAATATAAGGACTTTGTTTCACTGACTATCACAAATGAAGGCGAAGTAAAATATTTACTTCCGCACATTAAAGAGGTAATATGCTTCTTTGTCGTTCGATGATGCATCATCTCTTAAACATGGAGATAAATGAAACCTGGTATCAGTACTAAAAACCCTGTAGCAAAGAAATCTTTAGGGAGATGCCAAGTGCATACAAAACTGTTGTTGTTGATGAAGTGCATGTTATCAGACAATAGTCTTTAATGGAAGGTAAAAAAATCTGATGATGTTGAAAAACAGTATAGACAAAACTTGCCAAGTAGCCTTCGTGTTGAAAAAGAAATTATTTTTTTTTAGCTGTAGCAGGCATGATAAAACTTCAAGTCTAAAGCCACTGAAGTGACAACGTAGACAGTGGTGGCTCAAATATATGAAATACGAGATAGTCTTCTAACTCCTGTTAAGATACTTTACTCTATAGACTAACAGTTGATTCATTGATACAGTTTATGCGTGAGCTCTTGTTTAAAATATAATTTTTTTCTGCTTATTGATGACCTTAAATGAAAGAACTTTATCTGTCTGGAAGCTTCACTAACAAAAGAAAAACAGAAACATTGTGGTTTGAAAGAAGGTGTTATCGGTACGTACATGTTCCATGATGTAATTAAGAATATTATATTAAATCCAAAGGATTATATTGCACTGTATCTGAAGTGCATAATACTGAGAAGTGCAGAGGTGGAGTACATGTGTAAGTGGTACTAATGCATTTCTCTCGTCGAAAAATTCAGTTGTTCTTTCTAAGTGTTTCATGGATGGTTCTGAGCGCTTTGGCGTGAGTAACTTAGTAAGTGCCATGTATTAGAAGGCCATTTGTGCTTGGAACAGATTGCAACGGGTGAATATTATTGACGCTGAATTTCAGTCTTACTGAGGAGAATAATGTTTGACATTACTGCACAGAAGTCAAGTTCTCAATCTCTGTTAAACATCGGGCCCTGACATGGCCATGAGGTTAAGGCTGTCGACTCGCAATCTGAGGGTCTTGGGTTCGAATCCCCGTCACACCAAACATCCTCGCCCTTTCAGCCGTGGGGGCGTTATATTGTGACGGTCAAGCCCACTATTTGTTGGTAAAAGAGTTGCCCAAAAGTTAGCGGTGGGTGGTGATGACTAGCTGCCTTTTCTCTAGTCTTAAACCGCTAAATTAGGGACGGCTAGCGCAGATAGCCTTCGTGCAGCTTTGCGTGAAATTCAAGAACAAACAAACAAACTGTTAAACATAGCATCTGCCTTTTTGACCACAGCTGGTCAAAAATTCTAAACAACATTGACAACTTTACGACTATATTACTGCTCTTTTCTAGAATTCTTAAATGAACAAAAATAGAAATAGACAAAAGCAAATTTTCTACTATTTTGATGAAAATGACCTTGCTAAAACAGTGTAAGAGAACACACAGAAATTCTAATAAAAATGGCCATTTATCGTAACGCAAAAACAAGTACATGCATACAGACAGTTAAACTTTACAGCATCAAGACAGTCAGGGCCTTACGGAAGTCAAGCCAGAGCTATTAGGACTGTATATTCCATTGTCCTATTTATTATGCAAATATAATTTTACTTCATTGTTTGTTTGCTTAGGTCCATTGTTTTAATGGATGCTGAATCCGTGCCCCGTGAGTGTATTTTCGAATGGGATAGTGTAATGAATTAGAATCTGCTTGCACTATTTTAGTAGTCAGGGTGTCGACAGTTTTCTGTTCATCAAGGACATCTTAGGCTGAAGTGTAGGATCCACCATACTAGTAATAATCCCCATATACTCCACTTTAGGATCCACCATACTAGTAGTAATCCCCATATACTCCACTTTAGGATCCACCATACTAGTAGTAATCCCCATATACTCCACTTTAGGATCCACCATACTAGAAGTAATCCCCATATACTCCACTTTAGGATCCACCATACTAGTAGTAATCCCCATATACTCCACTTTAGGATCCACCATACTAGTAGTAATCCCCATATACTTCACTTTAGGATCCACCATACTAGTAGTAATCCCCATATACTCCACTTTAGGATCCACCATACTAGTAGTAATCCCCACATACTCCACTTTAGGATCAACCATACTAGTAGTAATCCCTACATACACCACTTTAGGATCCACCATACTGGTAGTAATCCCCATATACTCCACTTTAGGATCCACCATACTAGTAGTAATCTCCACATACTCCACTTTAGGATCCACCATACTAGTAGTAATCCCTACATACTCCACTTTAGGATCCACCATACTAGTAATAATCCCCATATACTCCACTTTAGGATCCACCATACTAGTAGTAATCTTCATATACTCCACTTTAGGATCCACCATACTTGTAGTAATCCCCGTATACCCCACTTTAGATTTTCAACGTTGACTGAGATACCATTATTCTTTTGAATGTCGAACAAAATTGTCCATGATTATTACAGTACGACTCGAGCTTTGATCTATATATAAAATAGTAAACGTATTCAGCTTTGTTCGTTCCACTTTTTGTGGATTGTAGGGTTTATTAGGAAGCTAGATATAATTTTTTATGGATTTTTGGAGTTTAGTAACATGTTAGGTCTAAGTTGTTGTAGATTTTGGGGTTTTATTAGGATACTAGATTTAAGTTTTTGTGGGTTGTGGGAGTTTATTAGGATGCTAAATCTAAGTTTTTGTGGATTGTAGGGGTTTATTAGGATGTTACGCCTAAGTTTTGTAGACTTTGAGGGGTTATTAGGATAAGTTCTAAGTTTTTGTGGATTGTATGAGTTTATTAGAATGTTAGACTTAAGTTTTTGTGGATTATGGGAATTAATTGGTGTGTTAGATCTATTACGCCACATATTTCAAGAATGGTTGAGTCCGTTACATGTGATATTCTAGATACGAGGGAATTAACATTAAGATTGGTTCCATGTAGCAGCACTTAAGCACCTTCATTGATATACCTGTGTTAGTCAATATATTTACCATCTTGATTAATGTTGTCTTAGCCTATGCAATTCTGCTCCTGGGCTCATTTTGACATCTTCCATCTGATAAAATCCATTTCCCTAAGTTTTTAACGTTATAGATTTGACTGAAACGGGACCCACTTAATGACGAAGTGCATTTTGGTGTGGTTTATTTTTGATATAACAAGAAAGGAGATATCTATTGCAAATTACAGGTGCAGTGTAAGAATTTGGTAAAACAGTTTTAAATACCTGAATAAGTCAGTGGAAGTCAAAGATCTCCTGGAGGATCAGTGATTATTAACGAATAGCTTTAGTTAAACTGTAAATGCATTCATTACCAGAAATCCCAAGCCCTACTGCGTTGCAAAGTTGTTCTCGACTTTATAGACCCGCGTTCTTCCAACAACTGAGTATTGTCTTCATCTTTTTCCTCTTGGATTTAGAATAAGAAAGAACATATATGCAAAATATATATCTACCAGTGCTAATCCCATAAAAGGGAGCTGGCATGGACAGGTGGTTAGGGTGCTTGACTCGTAATCTGAGGGTCGGGATTCGAATCTCCATCACACAAAACATATTTGCTCTTTCAGCCATGGGGCATTATAATGTGCAGTCAATCCAACTATTTATTCATGAAAGAGTAGTCCAAGAGTTGGCGGTGGGATGTGATGACTAGCTGCTTCTTACGTACTCGTATAATGCTAAATTAGGGACTGCTAATGCAGATAGCCCTCGTATAGCTTTGCGCGAAATTCAGAAAAACCAAACCAAAGAAACAACACCCTACAATAAAATGTTCCCCGAATAACAAACAATTTCTGCAGAAGATGAATTGTGACGTTATAAGTCTTGAGACACACCGGTGTGTCACTGGGGAGCTAAGGATTGTGTCTGTCTGTTTTCTTAAACAAAGCCACATCAGGCTACCTCCTGAGCCCACCGAGAGGAATCGAATCCCTGATTTTAACGTTGTAAATCCGAAGACAGCACTGTACCAGTGGGGGAATTATAGTATTCTGTCATTTTTCTTATAACAAAGCCACATTGGTTTATCTGCTGAGTCCACCAAGGGGAATCGAACTCCTGACTAACTACTGTACCAGCGGGGGAACAAAGGAAAGTAGTGTGTGACTTAATTGTAAAGTGTAAGAAATAAATCTTAAACTATTAAAACGTTGGAAAGTTTTATTTTTCCAGGAATGCTATGCCAGGTGGCTTATATACTGACATTCAGTTACACATAACACAATATAAACTCGGACAGAAATTACGACAGCGTTTAAGAAATAAAGTATTGTCAAGTTTTATTGTTTGTTTTGAATTTCGCGCAAAGCTACACGAGGGCTATCTGCACTAGCCGTCCCTAATTCAGCAATGTAAGACTAGAGGGAAGGCAGCTAGTCATCATCACCCATCGCCAACTCTTGGGCTACTCTTTATCAACGAATAGTGGACTGACCGTCACATTATAACGCTTCCACGACTGAAAGGCCGAGCATGTTTGGTGTGACGAGGATTCGAACCCGCGACCCTCAGGTTACGAATCGAACGCTTTAACCTACCTGGCCGTGTCGGGCCTGAAGTTGTATTGAAAATACTGATATATCTAGGAAAACAAAATGTGAGAAAACAAACGTAAAAGCTTTTTAAACTTGATGCTTGGTATTATAATCAAAAGTCTATCACAGTGATATTGTTTCTCCATCTAAAGAAAAAAAAAAGGTAAACATTTCGATTATTTTAAGTGCACGAAAACAAAAGTCACGTATGTGAATATGTCACGAAAACGAGATTATCAGAAAACAAAACAGTTGATAAGTTAAATCAACAGTGAAACCGCGGATTTTCTTTTCATTTTTAATATTAAAAGAGCCGAAGTGCATGTTTTGTTAAGCGACATGATTCAGATAATACAGCGTCTGACGGCGTCTTTAAGATGAAAGGTCACAGAGGTAATATTACACCTTCACTAGTTACTTTGTTTATGATAAGAAACTTGGCTTTTGAACACACCATTAAACTTTATTTGTTATCTCTGAAGAAAAAAAACACTTAAAACTTTAGTCGTTACTACAACTACTGCACTATATCGTATCCCTTTTCTTAACTGGTACTATCTATGTTTCGTTTATTTTTAGCTAATTTCATACGAAACAAAATTAGTAAAAACATTATTCCACTGTAACTGAATGACAAGTTCGATTGACTTCCAGCTCTGTAACTCGTGGTGACTTTTATTCAGGTTTATAAAATCCCTGTTATATTTTAATAAGATGAAGAAATATTCAAGCACTGAAGGTAGAAATATTGTCTATTTTCATGTAAGTGACTAAATACTGGTTGAACAACGTTAACGCTATTTTAAATGGAAACTTTCAAACTCAGTTTTGTTCTTGTTTCTTGAATTTCGCGTGAAATCCATGTCATAAGTCTAGGCTAAAGGTAGCTAGACAATCCCACCCACCCATCATAAATTTCTAGGGAATATACTTTAATCGAATTTTGGGACTTGACCTCAAATCTTACAATGCACACACGACCACGAAGTACAAAATGCGATGTTTATTTCTTTTTCTTCTGTGGAGGTAACGGGACTCGAATTTGGAATCCTCAGTCCACCGCACTAGTCACTGAATCCACCCTCCTTGATCCCTTTGTCTTGTGTTCGATTTCGTTAAAAGACACGTCGCTGTTTTAATGAGCCAAAGCCAGATGGGACGTGATTCGTGTTCGAGTGTCGTCCATTAAAGAGTTGTTATTTTTTTTAGAAGTTTATTAGCTACAAAAAATAGTTTCTCATACCTCTAAAATAGTGATATATATTTCTGGAAAAGCAGCATACCCAAAAATAGCTGGCTTAGAGATATTCCTTACTGATAATTATATTTACTATTAGTAAAAGGGTTTATGGAACAAAATACAGATTTTTCCAGATCTTTTTATTTATTCCACGATTTCTTCCATCTCACAATCTTTCCTACCTGTTTAAAGAAAATATCACATTTGAAATAAATAATCATACTTTAAAAAGTCATTTACATATTTGTCCTATAGAAACAAAACGTCATTGAGGGTTACAATGTTACGGGGTGCTACGAAAGAAGTTACGCTGAACAACATCACATTACTTGGCTTCAAATAATTTGATACGTTTAATTTTACAAAATTACTTTATCAGAATAAGTGACAATCGCAACCATGTCAACATTCTAGCTTCTTTCAATGACTTTTATCTACCTTTGTGTCTTACTTTTTAAGGTCAAAGGCCAGTTAAATTTAGAAGAACAAAAGTACGGTCTGACCTGCATTAATAATAGAACGCGCTTAGTGTTTTTTGGTAACTTATAAACAATGATGTTTGTTAATATATATATATGTTTCTTGAAGTCGATTTAATGTTCGTGTATATGTGACATTCAAATTACAAGTATAATTTAATTAAAATTAATCACCACAACGATGGTTGAGTAAATGACCAGTTGTTGTTTCTCTCAGCCAATCAACATTCAAGATAACTAATTTTAATCATTACATTCATTTTGTAACTTTCTATATAAATGCAAGTGAACTACATAAGTTGTTGTGGTTGTAGGGTGTGAAATACATAAGTTATTGTGGTTGTAGGGTGTGAACTACATAAGTTATTGTGGTTGTAGGGTGTGAACTACATAAGTTATTGTGGTTGTAGGGTGTGAACTAGACTGGGTTGTTGTGGTTGTAGGGTGTGAACCACATAAGTTGTTGTGGTTGTAGGGTGTGAACCACATAAGTTGTTGTGGTTGTAGGGTGTGAACCACATAAGTTGTTGTGGTTGTAGGGTGTGAACCACATAAGTTGTTGTGGTTGTAGAGTGTGAACTAGATTGGTTGTTGTGGTTGTAGAGTGTGAACTAGATTGGTTGTTGTGGTTGTAGAGTGTGAACTAGACTGGGTTGTTGAATAGAAAGAGAATGTCAAATGCTTCGTTTCTTTGAGTTCAATTTCAATATTTCAAAATAATATCATTCTAAACAACA
Source organism: Tachypleus tridentatus (assembly GCF_004210375.1). Taxonomy (NCBI): domain Eukaryota; kingdom Metazoa; phylum Arthropoda; class Merostomata; order Xiphosura; family Limulidae; genus Tachypleus; species Tachypleus tridentatus. Next base: position 58,069,466 of record NC_134832.1, on the reverse strand, counting down.
CTTGACCTTATGGTTTGAAATATCATTTTGTTTACTCTAAACAACACTTGACCTTATGGTTTGAAATATCATTTTGTTTACTAGCATACGTTTCGAAACTCTTGTTACTTCCAGAGTTTCTCTAATTGTGATAATTTCTTGGTGACCTTACGCTTCCAGTAGTTTTCAGACTGGAGTAATTATAAATGTAACGGAAATTAATTATTTACCAGTAGGTTAATTTGTATGGTCATGAGTTAACGTCAGTTGTACTATATGCATAAGAAAACTCTTCTTTTAAGGGAGTTTTAATATAGAAGTTTCGATATAACTTAAATATTTTAATGACATTATGACAAAGGTTTTTGTAAAGTTGATTACAATTAGTTTTCATAAAATGTAGAAAGTCTATCATACCAGGCATGAATATTGGTAAGTTCATTCTGATATAACTAAAGAACAAGAAGGCTATGAGTCGTAGATTCAAATAGTGATGCTACCTAAAAAGTCTACGCACTTTCAACTGTGAGTCAGTTATAAAAGTAACAGTGAAACCCGCTATTTGGTTCAAAGGCAGACAAAGCACCCTCGTATTGATGAGTGTTGTTGACTGGCTGCCTTTCGTCTGGTCAGTAGTTCAAAATTAGTTCCATATCTGAAACCTAGAGGTCTATAAACAACCTGACAATACTTCATATTGTTTTGCATAAGACCCGTTCAAGTTGCAAACACACCAAACGTCATTTTAACTGTACGAGCAAAAACAATCTGTCTTAAGAGCTTATTTCTCGAAATAATTCCAAGCGTGCACTAAAAGAAGTACTCATAAGTATTGAAACGATTCCAGAAAGGTATATGAGCTATCAACGAGGGCGTTATATTCGTTTATTGGGTTGCGTCAAAATATGAGCAACAGTTGTGCGGTATATATACGTCTTGGTTACTTTACCAACATCGTCCAACCAAAACACATCTGTTGTAACACTAAGAAAAGAACATTTTACTGTTCTTTTTCCTTCTTTGTTTGACTAATTTATAGCAAAAATGGCGCAATATTTATTATCCAATATGGACAAATATGTTTTGTACTCTTGACTTGCTTGTTTTTTATAATATTATGAAGAGCTAAAAGGTGTTATAAGTAGGCTAAACAATACAAGGTTTATTTACTTATAAATACTCATAATGGTTTGTTTGAATACCTTCGTGAATCTATGATGTTCTGTAAACAAACTAGTGAGCTATATAATGTTGACTGTCATAACTGGATCCGATTCACCTACGTGTTCCCATGCCATTAACTTTCATATTGTCGCCATCTGGAGGATAACATTACAACTGTGTTAAACATTAAAATTTGTTAAATATTTAAAGATAATTGTATTAAACTCTTAAATTATAACACATTTTTATTCCACTCCTCAAAATTGTTAGGGCACCTGACTTTAAAAATTCGTATATTGTAAGAAAGTACTGATATATATGACCACTCCTTCACAAGCATATGTTGTTGTGTTTGTTATCACGCGTTATCTGTGTAGACTCTGATAAAACTATAGCAGGCCAGGAGGTTAAGGCACTGGACTCTAAACTCAGTGTCGCGGGTTCGAATCCCCATCACACTAAACTTGCTCGCCATTTCAGCCGTGGAGGCGTTATAACGTTACGGTCAATCGCACTCTTTGTTGGTAAAAGAGTAGCCCAACAGTTGGCGGTGGGTGGTGATGACTAGCTGCCTTCCTTCTAGTCTTACACTGCTAAATTAAGGACGGCGAAAACAGATCGCAAAATTAAAAAAACAAACAAACAAAACTATGGCAACATTCAGTGTTTCGTTTCTCTGTAGAGTAATATCCATAATAATATAAATAACTTTAATAGAAGGAAATTAAAAAAAATATATTTATTTTACAATATATTAACTTATCGTATTTTTGAAATAGCTTTACATTTTCTTTTCAAAATAAATACAACCGACCACTATAATGACGTGTGATCATTAACTGACATATAGCTTGTTTGTTACAAAGCTAAAGCCTAAAGAATTGGCTTTTCGTGTTGAGCTCACCATGGATATCAAAACGCAGGTTTTAGCGACACGATCCTAGAGACTTATCATTGATCCATTGGGATAGTGAGAGGGTTTGCACAGGATGTTTCACGATACCCTCACAGTTCCGCTTTTGAACCAATTTTATTAAATCGTAGAATTGTAATTTCACGTTTTTGTATCTTTCTTAATTCAAAATACACACCACAGACGGAACTTTTATTTCTACACGTGTTTATAATTACTCTTATAAAAGCAATAATAATACATCGATTTTATGGTATAGACACTGTAATGGGCTGACTTATTGACTAAGAAGGTAAGCTCGCCGTGATGGAATTGGCTACAAAGGCTGCTGTTGTTATCAGCACCGCAATTCACGAACCAATAAGGTTTGTTTTACTGCACAACATTTACACAACAAGTGGTATATACACTTTCTTTTCTGATTCAAGTAACTTGGTATTTACAAAATGGTTTTCGGTTGTTATCTTTTCAGTAAAATCGCATGATATATTATTTCGCTTCAAACTAAAAACAAACAAACATAAGTTATGTCCAGATATTTCAACCAAGTGTGGCAAGTCGAAATCACATATTCTCCAGATGTTTCAACCAGTTGTGGTAGGTTGAAATCACTTATTCTCCAGGTTTTTGAATTTGTTGTGGTAGATTGAAATCACTTATTCTTCAGGTTTTTGAACTTGTTGTGGTAGGTTGAAATCACTTATTCTCCAGATATTTGAACTTGTTGTGGTAGGTTGAAATCACTTATTCTCCAGGTATTTGAACTTGTTGTGGTAGGTTGAAATCGCTTATTCTCTAGGTTTTTGAACTTGTTGTGGTAGGTTGAAATCACTTATTCTCCAGGTATTTCAATCAAGTGTTGTAAGCTCAAATCCATTATTCCCTAAATCGTGGCCCGGCATGGCCAAGCGTGTTAAGGCGTGCGACTCGTAATCTAAGGGTCGCGGGTTTGCATCCCCATCGCGCCAAACATGCTCGCCCTTTCAGCCGTGGGGGCATTATAATGTGACGGTCAATCCCACTATTCATTGATAAAAGAGTAGCCCATGAGTTGGCGGTGGGTGATGATGACTAGCTGCCTTCCCTCTAGTCTTACACTGCAAAATTAGGGACTGCTAGCACAGCTAGACCTGGAGTAGCTTTGTGCGAAATTCAAAAACAAAAGAACAAACAAAACCCTAAATCGTCTTAGTGATTTGTTATCCAGAAATTTCCTGACAGCAACAACACAAAATATCTAATGTTAGCATGATACAATATTTAGAATGCCAAATGTCGTATTTGTACATATAGTAACAAGAAATATGATGCATTAACATGTTGTTTTGATTATCGAAGATTTGTTTTACACCTTGGAAAAATTAAAAATAAAAGTAATTATCTTTAGACCTTCCACCAATAAATAGCTGTAAATGATACTGGTTTAACAGGTATCCGTGATTAATATTATAGTTATAAGATACTGGTTTACCAGGTATCCGTGATCAATATTATAATTATAAAATACTGGTTTACCAGGTATCCGTGATCAATATTATAATTATAAAATACTGGTTTAAGAGGTATCCGTGATCAGTATTATAATTATAAAATACTGGTTTAAGAGGTATCCGTGATCAATATTATAATTATAAGATACTGTTTTAACAGGTATCCGCGATCAATATTATAGTTATAAGGTACTGGTTTAACAGGTATCCGTGATCAATATTATAGTTATAAGGTACTGGTTTAACAGGTATCCGTGATCAATATTATAATTATAAGACACTGGTTTAACAGGTATCCACGATTAATATTATAGTTATAAGATACTGGTTTAACAGGTATCCGCGATCAATATTATAATTATAAGATACTGGTTTAACAGGTATCCGCGATCAATATTATAGTTATGAGGTACTGGTTTAACAGGTATCCGTGATCAATATTATAATTATAAGATACTGGTTTAACAGGTATCCACGATCAATATTATAATTATAAGATACTGGTTTAACAGGTATCCGCGATCAATATTATAGTTATAAGGTACTGGTTTAACAGGTATCCGTGATCAATATTATAATTATAAGACACTGGTTTAACAGGTATCCACGATTAATATTATAGTTATAAGATACTGGTTTAACAGGTATCCGCGATCAATATTATAATTATAAGATACTGGTTTAACAGGTATCCGCGATCAATATTATAGTTATGAGGTACTGGTTTAACAGGTATCCGTGATCAATATTATAATTATAAGATACTGGTTTAACAGGTATCCACGATCAATATTATAATTATAAGATACTGGTTTAACAGGTATCCGTGATCAATATTATAATTATAAGATACTGGTTTAACAGGTATCCACGATCAATATTATAATTATAAGATACTGGTTTAACAGGTATCCGCGATCAATATTATAGTTATAAGGTACTGGTTTAACAGGTATCCGCGATCAATATTATAATTATAAGATACTGGTTTAACAGGTATCCGCGATCAATATTATAATTATAAGATACTGGTTTAACAGGTATCCGCGATCAATATTATAGTTATAAGATACTGGTTTAACAGGTATCCACGATTAATATTATAATTATAAGATACTGGTTTAACAGGTATCCGTGATCAATATTATAGTTATAAGATACTGGTTTAACAAGTATCCGCGATCAATATTATAGTTATAAGGTACTGGTTTAACAGGTATCCGCGATCAATATTATAGTTATAAGATACTGGTTTAACAGGTATCCGTGATTAAAGTTATAAGATACTGGTTTAACATGTGTCCGTGATTAAAGTTATAAGTGTGAGATACTGGTAGTAAGTTCATCGTAGCCATATAACTCCAGTGCTTAAATCAATTAGTGGTGATATTTTAGAACGTTTAACAAGATAAAATAACTCATCCTCAGACACTACAGAAAACTATATTCCTTCTTGAATAAAATATAATATTAGAAAAACAATCCTTGATGCTGACTTCTTGACTTGTCTCACACTTTTCTTATATGTCTTTACGTATCATTACAAGTACTTTTTACGTTAGAATGTAAATCCACACACCTGTCTTGCAGGTAATGAATTATCCTAACGTCAGAGGAAGTCTGATGTCCTTCCTATGTTGAAAAAGTAATGAAATCACAATTTATTTGAAAGTCCTCATAACAAATGTCTCGCACCAAGTCTTTGAAGTTAAATGCTGCTCACATAGCAAATTGAGGCTTACCAATCGTATGTGTTCGAAATCTGTACTAATCATGTAATTAGCAAATAAATACTTTTTTTTTTATGCTATCAAAGGGTCGGGAAACAAACATTACGTCGAATAAAAGTTTAGTGATACAAAACGACCTAATTATTACACGCTTGTTTTGAATTTCGCGCAAAGTTACACGAGGGCTATCTGCGCTAGCCGTCCCTAATTTAGCAGTTTAAGACGAGAAGGAAGGCAGCTAGTCATCACCACCCACCGCCAACTCTTGGGCTGCTCTTTTACCAACGAATAGTGGGATTGACCGTACATTATGACGCCCCCACGGCTGACAGGGCGAGCATATTTGATGCGACCGGGATTCGAACCCGCGACCCTCAGATTACGAGTCGAACGCCTCAACCTACCTGGCCATGCCGGGCCGTTATTATACGTAAAACAATCACATCTTAAAGTTTTTTTTTACTCTTTTAATTTATTTATCTACATGAGAGTACCATGTTGTTGTTTTGTCACAATACATGAGAGTACCATGTTGTTGTTTTGTCACAATACATGAGAGTGCCATGTTGTTGTTTTGTCACAATACATGAGAGTGCCATGTTGTTGTTTTGTCACAATACATGAGAGTACCATGTTGTTGTTTTGTCACAATACATGAGAGTACCATGTTGTTGTTTTGTCACAATACATGAGAGTTCCATGTTATTGTTTTATCACAATACATGAGAGTACCATGTTGTTGTTTTGTCACAATACATGAGAGTACCATGTTGTTGTTTTGTCACAATACATGAGAGTACCATGTTGTTGTTTTGTCACAATACATGAGAGTACCATGTTGTTGTTTTGTCACAATACATGAGAGTACCATGTTGTTGTTTTGTCACTGTTGTTTCATCAATCGTGTGCACTCGTCGTCAACGGTATTTTTGACCTTGCTTCCAATAATACCTTAAAGGATCCACCAACTTATAGAATCCAGCTTAACTCTACATACATATATTAATGTAACTAATGATCTACATAATAAAAGTATAACTGTAGTAAAGTTTCAAGTTAAAAATAAATAAAAATATATACAAACCATTTTAACTGATATAGTTAACGAAAGTAATATAAGCGAAATATAGGGCCCGGCATGGCCAAGCGTGTTAAGGCGTGCGACTCGTAATCTGAGGGTCGGGGATTCGCATCCACGTCGCGCTAAACATGCTCGCCGTTTCAGCCTTGGGGGCGTTATAATGTGACGGTCAATCTCACTATTCGTTGGTAAAAGAGTAGCCCAAGGTTTGGCGATGGGTGGTGATGACTAGCTGCCTTCCCTCTAGTCTTACACTGCTAAATTAGGGACGGCTAGCGTCGATAGCCTTCGAGTAGCTTTGCGCGAAATTCAAAACAAATCTAAGCTAATATTTTGATGAAAGTGTCAATTCTGACATATTGAGCCGATTGTAGCATGTACTTCTATATTTGTTTATTTTGGTATCATGCACAAAGCTACACAAAGAGCTATCTGTGCTCTGCCCTCTACGGGTATCGAAAGCTGGTTTCTAGCAATATAAGTTCGCAGACATACCATTATGCCGCTGGAGGGCTTACTTCTATATTTTAGGTTTTAGTTGGTATGCAGAGAAATATTTTTAATTTTTACAATATACCATAATATATAATATTATACCGAATATAATAAATTGCTGTGTAAAATATAATACTCACAAGAAGCGAATTTTGAATTATCAAGCTATAACAACGGTTTTATATATAAATACATATGCTTTGCAAAATGTTCTGAAGAGGTATTTGTAACACATGGTATAACCGATATCACAATTATTTAGATATTAAATTAGTTATGCGAGAGGACACGTGACCTTATTGTATCAAAGTCTAGTTGAACTGGGATAACTACTGAGAAAGTGGTGTTAGCTTCCTTTCAGGTACGTGCTACATTCAGTGATCCACTTCACTAGTTGTTCATTATCTTCTGAGCTTCAGAAGATAACAAGTAAACATGGAATACGTTTTAAATACCACCCGCCCGACCATCCATTTTTGTTGCTTTACCTTGAAGCACCTTTTTAAAACGAATGCAGCGAACATTGAATCTGGGCCACCATATAAACATAAACATATATATTCCGATAATTAGGCATTGACAACCATGACAAGCAGTAATATAACATGCTTTGGGATTTAATCAGTTTTTTACGACAAAAGAGAAAGAGACAATAGAAACTAGATCACGTCATCAGTAGAATCTAAACAATGTATTTCATACAACTATGAAGAGGTAATTTATTTTTCATTTTAAGACGTACTATTACTGGAGCGCATTTATACATTATAAATACACACATACAAATAACACAAAACTCTCATTTATAAGCGTTTGTACTGAACTTGTTTCTTTGTGTGTTTTTTAGAGTAAAGTGTTGTAAGTCGGCTGTCCCACCATGGTGGGGACATTATAAGAGATGCAAATACAAGTCTGGATGAAATAAAATTTGACATCCTGCTTTTATATAGAAATAATGGTAATGTATCTCCTTTTGGAGCCCGGCATGGCCAGGTGGGTTAAGGCGTGCGACTCGTAATCTCCGGGTCGCGGGTTCGAATCCCCGTCGCACCAAATATGCTCGCCTTTTCAGCCGTGGGGGCGTTATAAAGTGACGGTCAATCCCACTATTCGTTCATAAAAGCGTAGCTCAAGAGATGGCGGTGGGTGGGGATGACTAGCTGCCTTCCCTTTAGTCTTACACTACTAAATTAGGGACGGCTAGCGCAGATAGCCCTTGAGTAGCTTTACGCGAAATTCAAAAACAAACAAACAATATCCTTTTGTTTTTAATACTAGATCCATAAAACTACTTTTAACATACTAATTATTTATAGGTTAATTATGACGATAATTAAAAGTAAACGAACTCCTTACTTTTACAGCGTTAATATTTTTGATAAATTTGCTACACTCACTAAGTCGTTTTATGGGATGGTCGTGGTCTAATAATTAGTGTGTCTGATCTATGAATCCGAGGATTTACGATTTGGACTGATTGTTGCCGTAAGATTCTCTGTGGATGCGCTTTAAGCCTAACATTCAAATTCATTATTCAATCAGACAAGTCCCATACTTAACTTATTTCGACAGGCTAATAAGAATGAGAAAAATAAGGTAAAGATTTATTTTTATCTTCCAATTAATTTTTTCTTCTTCTTTCCTATGTGGAGCAGTAACCTTCCCACAATTGTCTGCAGGCAGGGAAGGGTGATACAGATGTGGGACGTTGTGGACTTGAGCACCATCTTGCCCTCCTAATTGCTAATATAATTGCGTCTATTTCTTATGTAAGACAAGCGAATGGAGATTAAGACTGGTAGACGGTATATCCCGACCACAATATGGGTCCTACTTCTCTAGTCACCTCCAAAACGTTGGATACATTTTATATCTCACATTATAGCTTGTACCCTAGGATCCTTTTAATTAGTGCAGTGTTTTGGTTTATTATAATTTAATTAATTTTTCTTTCGGCTTGTTTACATGTTGTAACAAACTAGTATATATATTTTTCTTTTTTTTTTAAAGGTTATTCAAACTTGAAAGTAGAATCCAAGTTGTATTGGATAAAACTTAGCTTATTTAGTTGGCAGGTGGAGATTTGCTTCAAAGAAACATGTTTTGTTATTTGTAGTTAATAAGTCTCTTGTAAGTGTACATTCATTTGTAAAAAGATTTATTGTATACACTTCCATATTCTAAACACCAGTGTTTATTGTTCATAGAAACCTTTCTTTTAGTGTAATCCATATTCTAAACACCAGTGTTTATTGTTCATAGAAACCTTTCTTTTAGTGATGACAAGTAATCCATATTCTAAACATCAGTGTTTATTGTTCATAGAAACCTTTCTTTTAGTGATGACAAGTAATCCATATTCTAAACACCAGTGTTTATTATTCATAGAAACCTTTCTTTTAGTGATGACAAGTAATCCATATTCTAAACACCAGTATTTTAGCGATGGCAAGTAGATCTTGGTTTATTGTGACATATCACTATAAATGACAAGTGGTGAAGTTGCTCACAAGTATGTGTGTGTGTTTTCTTACAGCAAAGCCACATCAAACTATCTACTGAGTCCACCGAGAGAAATAGAACTCCAGATTTAAGCGTTGCAAATCCGTAGACTTACCGCTGTACCAGTGGGGTTGTGCTCACAAGTAACAGATATTTTAAATGGTGAAAAACAAAATGCACAAGATTGTGTGCACAACGCCAGTTATTTGTTTCATTGCACATATAAATATGGCCATGCAACGTTTTTTCTTTCTTAAATGATTTTGAGGCACGAGAAAACAGCCAAAATTATCACTGAAGTTTCTTCTGTGTCTAATTTTTGTTATTTTCTTGTACTTATAGATGACTTAAACAGCTTTTCAGCCATTAGCACTGCAATATCTCCGCAGACGTATAACGCTAGAAACTGGATTTCGATATCTGTAGTGGGGAGAACATATATATAACCCACTCTTTAACTTCGCATTTAACTGCAAAACAACAAACGAAAGCCTAAAATAAAACGTTACTGTTGTATTTTTAATGAAAATCTACAAAACAGGCAATCTTCACTCTATTCTGGGCCGGCATGACGAGGTGGTTAAAGCACTCGACTCGTAATCCGAGGGGCGTGGGTTCGAATCCCCGTCACACCAAACATGCACGCCATGTGGCCGTCATAATGTGACAGTTAATCTCACTAGTCGTTTGTAAAAGAGAAACCCAAGATTTGTGTATGTATTAGTGTGCAATGAAAAACGTCTCACAAATTAAAAACCGTTTCATGTAATGTCTTTTAATCATTTATTGTTTTAAGGGTACATAATGTTATCCCTCACTTCTTGCTTTTGAAAATATTGCTGGCTGAGAAGGAAGTCTTAAAGAATGCAATTAGGCAAATTCTTCTTAAAAAAAGAAATTATGCAACATTTAAAGAAACGTCTTTCAATCATGGGGTCGTTTTGTTGGGTGTTCGCCTTTAAACTAGATGCTTAGCTGAAATGTTGAGAGCATAACAATGTAATTTGTAGTCACTTATGTACATTACAAAGCGCGCGGATGCGCGAACGCCTTTTTAATTTGCCGGAGAAAATTAATCAGAACAGAAAACAACAACAAAAAAAATTTTCTATTTGAAAAATCTATTTTAACTCAGCATTCAGGGTTTGATGGGTTTCTGGAACATTTTTGTTTATTGAATGTTTTGTACAGTGAGAAGAGGCGAGCCTCCTAGTGGACTTATAACGCCATAAACTGGGCTTCGATACAAGAGACGCTTTGTACCTAGGTGAAAATAAAGAGAAGCCAAACTGCGAAACATTCCCATAATTCCGTTGGATCATACAGCGACCCTGTTAAACTATTTGAAATGTTACAGATTTGTACCAGAGTCAAAAACATCAATCGGAAAGGTACTTAACTCTTTAAAACTGATGATGATGGGGGTCAGTGTAAACTTTACGAAGAAAATTCAGTTTTCTAATTTAAACCCGTGTGTATTTAAGCCTCAAGTAATACATATGTATATTTACGAAATACTTGCATCTCATTTCGTTACACTATGCCATAAAAGATATATTACATCATATAACAATAACATTTTGACTTTACTTCATTACCAATAGGACAACGGTAAGTTTAAGGAATTTAAAATCCTAAAGTTCGATGTTCGATTCCCTGCTGTGGACAAAACACATGCATAGCTAATTGTGTAGCTTTATGCTAAAAAAATAAAGAAACAAAACAATACCAACAAGCTCCTATCTTGTTTATAAATTGTGTGTGTATCCATATCTAAATTTTTTTGTTCCGAAAACACAGTAGTGTTTTTTGAATGATATAAATGTTTAGTGATATTACTATTTACATTGTTGTTAAGGGAGTTTAAACTTATTTTAGTTTTGAATTCGACTGTTAGAATGTTTTGGTGGGCGAGGAAACAGTGTGACAAAAAACAAACAAACACCAACAGTTTTCTAGAGTTTTACAGCAGTAAATTTAAGGTTCTGTGGGCCCTACATTACTATGTAATTTTACACGTAATACAATTATAAATGGGTCCCCATTTAGATCATGGGCCCTGGGACAGAACCCATGCCTAAATACACCATTGCACGTTTCTTCCTTTCTTTGATTAGCTTTGGTTTAGTTTTATTTTGAATTTCGCGCAATGCTACTCGAAGGCTATCTGCGCTAGCCGTCCCTAATTTAGCAGTGTAAGACTAGAGGGAAGGCAGCTAGTCATCACCATCCACAGCCAACTCTTTTGGCTACTCTTTTACCAACGAATAGTGGGATTAACCGCACATTATAACGCCCCACGGCTGAAAGGGCGAGCATGTTTGGTGCGACCGGGATTCGAACCCGTGATCCGAACAAATTAGTGTAAACAATTGAATCAAGTAGATGTACATATAGAACATGTTTCGATGGTTTATCTATGTTATTCTGAATGCAGAATGAAACTTTCATTGTCGGCCATTAGTGTTTTCTTTTATCTGTCAAATTATTCATTTTGTTTCTTTTGTAGAAGAAAGAATGCTGTTTTGATTCTCATAAGCGATTCTCTTTAACTTTTTCAACCAGACACAAGAACCGTTTAACTTTCCCACTTAAGTGAAAGTTCCTTAAGCTTGCTTTGCATTCATTTATGGACACAGAAACGTAAACACGTTTATTTCTGTTCTCATTACGTTAAAATATATATTAGATTTTCAGGTAGTGCCTAAAGGGTATAAGGATACAGACCCCATTAACTGCCATAAACACATTGAAGTTCGATGGGTTTTTTGTGTTTTTTTTAAGCTCACCAGAGAAAGCTATATCTCTGAGACCTCCTACTTAGAGATACTTCTCATAATAAGGTTTGTTTTTTTAGCTGAGCAGAATTACGTTCCCAACGATATCATGAGAACGTAGTGAAAACTCAGAACCGTATTAACTAGAGGATTTCCGTCGGTTTTAAACCCACAGTTTGTTTCTCTACGTAACTGTATATGCGAGAAGTGTTCAGGCTTTGCAGCCACAATGGCGACAAATCACTTCGATCCCAACGCCTTGACTGTCAAAATATGCCATCCGACAGAAGATGTTGATGCTACACAGCTCACGTGAGGTGCACGCGGCTAACTATACCAGGGAGAAAAAAAAAACGTGATGTTTTCTAGGCGCCTGAGGGTCTTCAAACCGTAAACTTACAGCCTCCGGGTGGGTTATGGGCCTAATTTCCCGACTCAACAGTCGGCAGCGGAGAAACACAAAGAATGAAAGTACATATCACTCTATGCTCGATATGGTTTCTGTTTATTTTAAAAAGAATCTACTTATTTCAGATTTTGCTCTTCGGAATGGACTGTCGACATAGGGCGTCGATACATCTGTTGCAGACACCTTCTTCCAATCTAAAGATTAAAAATCAGATCCATCAACAGAATGTTTATTCTATAACTTTTGCTGTTTCATGCGTATACGACAAAAAAAAAAACAAACCTATAAAAAGCTGTTTTTATTTTAAAATTCCAACGCGCTTAAATACGTTCAAAGTAGACACGTGACCTGGTGAGTAATTAGGAATAACTATTAATATGTCGATTGTACTTTCTGACAGTGACGGTGACATTTTATAAATCATAGATTACGTCAGATAATTAACGTTATGATGCGATGGCTCAATCACTCTTTGATGGGAAAGTTTGTTTGTAAACAATATACTAGTTTTTTGGTTTGTTTTAAATTTCGCGCAAAGCTACACGAGCGCTATCTGCGCTAGCCGTCCCTAATTTAGCAGTGTAAGACTAGAGGGAAGGCAGCTAGTCATGACCACCCACCGCCAACTCTTGGGCTACTCTTTTACCAATGAAAAGTGGGATTGATTATAACGCCCATACAGCTGAAAGGGCGATCATGTTTGGTGAGACGGGAATTCGATCTCGCGACCCTCAGATTACGAGTCGAATGCTTTAACCACCTGGCCATGCCGGGCCCAAAGGTAACTTCTATTCATTAGTTTTTCAACGTTCACAATACATAAAAGAAAATAAAGATATGAACATAACAACATGAGATGCCGTATGTTATGGAATCTCATGTTCAAAGGTGTATTTTAATGGTGTATGTTTTCTTCATGTTGCGAATATTTTCCGTAACCTGGTTTTCAGTATGGGAATTGGCTTGGCCAGGCGGTTAGGGCACTCGACTCGCTATATGAGGATTGCAGGTTCGAATCCCTGTCACACAAACATGCACGCCCCTTTCCGCCGTGGAAACTTTAGAGTGTGACGGTCAATCCCACTGTTCGTGGCCCAAGAGCTGGCGTTGGGTGGTGATGACTAGCTGCCTTTTCACTATTCGTACACTGTTAAATAAGGGACGGCTAGCGCAGATAACCCTCGTATAGCTTTGCCCAAAATTTAAAACAAACAAGCAAATAATCTCAATGTGTATAATATCCATCACAGTTTCTGAAATCCAGGTTTAAAGTTTTCCTTTCAGAGGGTCTAACATTGACTTAACTTTATAGTTCTTTATTAATAAAGTAAGCCATGATAGAATTTTGTAATACTGTATTGATGACAAAGGAAAACACCATTACAAAATGACCTCAGTCACTTCTACTAGGAAACTGTTGTTATGAAAATTAGGTACGTAATAATCAGTGACGTGATCTCACATGAAAATGATTGCTTATTGAACACATACATATGTATATATATATTAGTTGTCAAAAAGTCTTGTTTCATTTGCAACTTTCACAAGAAACATAGTATTTATATTCATCTGAACTGTTCGAGAACCATGGCTAAACCTAAAAGAAGACTTTTAGATGTTTCAATCACTTAGAAGATCATTAGATAAATGAAGGCTAGTCAATCACAAGTGGCTTTACATATTGGTCACAAGTGGCTACACATATTGGTTACAAGTGGCTATACGTATTGGTCACAAGTGGCTTTACATATTGGTCACAAGTGGCTTTACATATTGGTCACAAGTGGCTACACATATTGGTCACAAGTGGCTATACGTATTGGTCACAAGTGGCTACACGTATTGGTCACAATTGTCGTGAATTAGGTTAATACCAAACTACTTCTCAGCAAATGATAAATTTGTTGAAACACCTGAACAGGGCAGACCATGGAACACAACAAGAAATGTCGATTCTGGTATCGCGACAAACGACCTCATCTGGAAGCAATGTCCGTGTACAGAAAGAGAGACTTCACAAAACCAGTTTGTATGCCAGCTGCCCAGTAAAGTGTATATTGTTCAAATCTAAGTAACAACTCCAACATCACTCCAGTGGACCAAAAACATGTTGGACAACATGTATGTATGTGTGTGTTTTTGAGTCACACTTCACAACTGTAATAAGATAACAGTAGAGCCTGCTTGTGGTCCTAACTTCCATTTTTGACCAGAAACGTGACACGTAGTCAACTTTAAACTTATATGAAATGGTGTCATATGCTATAGTGTCAAACCCTTTGGCTCTTTAATTAAGCTGACAGATGTTGGTCCTAATTTCAGACCACTGATAGCCTCGTCCTCTTTGTTATCCAAACTGTTCCTCACAATCCTCGATGAAAGGAAAATTACAAAATAAAGCATTCTGCACCTTCACCAAGCTGTTCTTAAGACCCGTAACACATCACTTTCAAATGAGTATTCAAAAATGGTCAAGACCTGACATTATCAACATGACAGTATCGACGCCGTTGCTAAAATTCTCTGGAAGTTAATTATAACTGTACTCTATATTAAAACGAACAAGAAAGACTCAAGTCACGTCTTTAAAATATAAGTTTACGAGTGACGAATCAGTTGCTTTTCGAATTACACAATGGATCAATAAATGCCTCGTTTGCTTAAATATTAACCTGGATTGTTTGACTAATATTATTTCACGTGTTTTGACCCATCGTAGCTGAAATAGTATGCATTGCAAATATCTTTAATCATATTGTGCAGTGTATCTATACAAGTGCATCACATGAGATACATTAATTTCTACTTGACACACATACACAAATCTAAATCTAAAGCAACTTTCCTCAGTTAAATAGTATCAGTTAGAATCTTCAGTTACCAACAACTTGAAATTAATTGACCACAGGAACAGGAAAGAACCTGAGCAACAGAATAAAAAAAAGTGGTCATTATGATGACCACAGGAATAGGAAAGAACCTGAGCAACGGAAGAAGAGAAAGTGGTCATCATGATGCGTGACTAGAAGCCTTAAAAACTTTACTTACGACCCATCTTAAATAATTAATGGTACGGGAAAATATGCCCAGCTTCATTGTAATGGTTCCTTGGAATGATTGGTTAGTTTTCATAACCGCTTTCTTTCATTTTGTGAATTTACATTATTTAGTAAACTCGCTATGTAATTATATTTCTATTTAGAAAAAAGTAACCCAGGATCCCTTTCTGCTAGCCATCAACTCTGGACGCATTTAATAAAATTTGGCAAACAAGATTTGTCTTACGTGATGAACAAGTGTCTGCCTGATGTTTGTTTTCTTTGTTTTAGAATTTCGCTCAAAGCTACACGAGAGCTATCTGCGCTATTAGTCCCTAATTTAGCAGTGTAAGACTAGAGGGAGGGCAGCTAGTCATCACCACCCAACGCCAACTCTTGAGCTACTCTTGTACCAACGAATAGTGGGATTGATTGCCCGTCACATTATAACGTCCCACGGCTGGGAAAGCGAGCATGTTTGGGGCGACCGGGATTCGAACACGCGACCCTCAAATTACGAGTCGAACGTCTTAACTCACGTGGCCATGCCGGACCACCAAGCTCAAAGAATGATATTAGATATCAGATTTTCTGTCCTTCTTTTATTCTACATGATTCTAAATAATTCATAATTCACTTATCGTTTTCATTAGAATAATGGACAGAAGTAAAATGAAGTTATTAATTGAATTCTCTGGAGACTGGGGAATTCTTAAATTACAATTATCACTTTTTTGCGTCTTTCACTTTTCTGTCTGTCTATTTTGCCGCTATTGTAGCGCATGTATCCAAGTTATTGGTGAATGAATTTTTTTCAAACTGCTATTCTTACATAGATGGCCCGGCATGGCCAGGTGACAAAGGCACTCGAATCGTAATCTGAGAGTCGAGGGTTCGAATCCCCCTCACACCAAACATGCTCGCCATTTCAGCCGTGGGTGCGTTATAAGGTGACGGTTAATCCCACTATTTGTTGGTAAAAGAGTAGCCCATGAAGAGTTGGCGGTGGGGGGTGATGACTAGCTGCCTTCCCTCTAGTCTTACACTGCTAAATTAGGGACGGCTAGCGCAGATAGCCCTCGAGTAGCTTTGCGCGAAATTCAAAATACAAACACTATAACGTCCTCGTAAATGGAAGTGTGATAAATTCAGTGACAGAATTTGAGCTCGAGAGAGCCCCAGATTGCACGTGTAGCACCCTAACCACCAGGTTATGCCAGGCTTTTAAACACAACGAAATGGAAAAACAACAAAAACAGTGTAACACTTCCCCACGATAGTCTATTGTCTTTATTCTTGTGATCTATAAGTAGACGTGAATTAAGAAGTAGGCACTTCTGCCACTTCTTTTTGCTGCAACTTTCGAGCTATTCCTTGTTTCACAGAGTTCCCGAACGCGGTGAGTTCTATGTATAAACGTAACGCTTTTGAAGTGAAATGTTGATGCCTATTCTATAGACTTGGTTTTTATATTATATATGCGATGTAAATAAATATTATTTATTTAGCACTGTAATGGTGAGCGATGTTAACCTTCGGATGTTTAGATGAGACCTGATAAAACTCTAAATAATAATATTAACCTGTTCAGATGAGACCTGATATAGTTCTAAACTATAATTTTCAGCTGTTCAAATGAGACGTGATATAATTCTAAACCATGATTTTCAGCTGTTCAAATGAGAACTGATAAAACTCTAAATAATAATATTAATCGATTCACATGAGACCTGACATAGCTCGAAACTATAACTTTCAACTGTTTAGATGAGACCTGATATGCTCCTAAACTATGATTTTCAGGTGTACAGATGAGACCTGATAAAGCTCTAAAATGTAATCTTCGGATGTATAGATGGGACCTGATATAGTTCTAAACTACAATTTTTAACAGTTCAGATGAGACCTGATAAAGGTCCTAATTATAACATTCGGATGTTTAGATGAAACCTGATATAGATCTAAGCTATAATGTTTAGCTGTTCACATGAGACTGATATCGCTTTAAACTACAAACCTGAACTTCTAGATCTAAGGTGTATACATAACTGTTTACATAACTCTAAACTGTACTACTCACCTTCTATAAAGCTAAATTATAATCCTCAACTGTTAACGTGAGATCCGATATAGTTCTAAACTGTGATTACCAGCTTTTCGGATGAGACCTGATATAGTTCTAAGCTATAACTGTTAGCCGTTCGGATGAGGCCTGATATATTTCTAAACTATAACTTTCAGCTGTTCAAATGAGACCTGATAAAGCTCTAAATTGTAACCTTTGGATATTTAGATAAGATCTGATATATTTCTAAACTATAACTTTCAGCTGTTTTGATAAGATCTGATATATTTCTAAACTATAATTTTCAGTTGTTCAGATGAGACTTGATAAAGGTCCTAATTATAACATTCGGATGTTTAGATGAGACCTGATATAGTTCTAAGCTATAATTTTTCGCTGTTCAAATGAGACCTGATAAAGCTCTAAATTGTAACCTTTGGATATTTGGATGAGACCTGATATATTTCTAAACTATAACTTTCAGCTGTTCAAATGAGACCTGATAAAGCTCTAAATTGTAACCTTTGGATATTTAGATGAGACCTGATATATTTCTAAACTATAACTTTCAGCTGTTTAGATAAGATCTGTTATATTTCTAAACTATAACTTTCAGCTGTTTAGATAAGACCTGATATATTTCTAAACTATAACTTTCAGCTGTTTAGATAAGATCTGTTATATTTCTAAACTATAACTTTCAGCTGTTCAGATAAGATCTGATATATTGCTAAACTATAACTTTCAGTTGTTCAGATAAGATCTGATATATTTCTAAACTATAACTTTCAGCTGTTCAGATAAGATCTGATATATTGCTAAACTATAATTTTCAGTTGTTCAGATGAGACTTAATAAAGGTCCTAATTATAACATTCGGATGTTTAGATGAAACCTGATATAGTTCTAAGCTATAATTTTTCGCTGTTCACATGAGACTGATATCGCTCTAAACTACAAACCTAAACTTCTAGATCTAAGGTGAATATATAACTGTTTACATAACTCTAAACTGTACTACTCACCTTCTGTAAAGCTAAATTATAATCCTCAACTGTTAACGTGAGATCCGATATAGTTTTAAACTGTGATTACCAGCTTTCGGATGAGACCTGATATAAGTCAAAACGGTAATATTTATGTGCTTATGAAATAATTTTATTACGTGATACAAGTCTAGTAAGATCTCCACGTTAATTGTTATTAGATTTAAATCTTTTTGTGAGGGTGTTGCTACACAATGGGCTATCTGTGCTGTGCCTACCACAGGTATCGAAACTCGATTTTTAGCACCTTAAGTTTTCAGAGTTGCTGCTGAGCTACTAGAGGCATTGGGAAGATGCTATCAAAAGTTACTTTTATTAGCATCATTTTCGTGGGTAGAAAGCACCAAAATGCACACTGTTGTTTTTTTCAATAAGTCAGGTTGTACAGAAGCACCTCTGAGAGACTCTTGAAAACTAAAGGATTCGAATAACAATATCAAGTTTGTGTGATATTACTTGTGTCTATTTAACGAAGGAAATCGTTTTGAAAACAAGCGAGAAAATTTAGTTTAAGAGTGCATCCAGGCGATGTACTTCGCAGGAACTTAATCTCACGAATGAATACTAAATAAATCACAGGCTTGCCGGAGTAAAGCCATAGCGAGATTGATAACTAACGGACCGGAAAGGCGTCCCGAGTGGGGAGAGGATTGGGCGCTGATTAAAAGTGGCCGTTCCTCAAGCTCTGTGACACAAGCGATGGGTGGAACAGCTGAAAGGAAAGATCGCCTGATTGAATTGAGCGATCTGACGACGCAAAATAGACACACGGAACTAGAAGAGTCTGAATGAGTTGACTGCTGGCCTGGAACGGTTTCTTGTTAGCATAACAGGATGGCTTCTTGATCTAGATGGCCTTGTTGTTTTCCCTTTAGCTTTCAATTACACTTAATGTAAGGGAGGGAAAACGGAGTTCACCATTCACTTACTATGCTCAGCTTACTAAATACGTTGAAATTTACCAAGATAATAGCTCCCGTATACTGTTTCATCTAATTGGAGCTATCTTATGTTCTGGAAAATTATATGGCTAGATGAACTTGGGTGATTACATCTTGGGTATCTTTTCAAGTAGCGGAGCCGAAACTAATTCCTCAAAAACACACACAAAAACATCAACAAAAGGTGTAGACAGATTTATTAAGTTTCACTGTTGTTAGATCGAGACTTACAATATTTAATCTACAAATAAACACAAAACTTCTGTCTCTCTGTCTCCCAGCCGCAATATTAAATTTATTTAGAGCAAAGTGAAACGAATTACAAACATCTGCACACGGAACAGATAATTCTGAAAGAATGAAAACAGTGTTTCACTATATGTTACCGTAAAATACCATATTGATAATCTAAAGTTACACTGTCGGAGCTATTTAACGGATTTTCATTGGCCAGAAGACGTTCTCAGGGGAGAAATGTTACTTAGTCTATACATCGCTCTGCTGACGTTGTATTCATTGAACACAATACTTGAAGCTAACAACCAGTGTTTATGTATCCCGAAAGTAAGTTATTATCTGACATTTCACTAATATCACTTTCATTAACAGTATTGGTTAGGATGTTCAAAAAATATATATATATTATTATACTTTTATGATATGGATTATTTTGCATTGTTAGCTTAGTGTATGGATTTCGGTCTAACATTATTTGCCTAATCTGGCCAAATCTCGTGAAATATTACGGGATTTACGAAACTATTTACAGCTAGGGCACAAAACTGATAAAACAACGCAATATAAGTAAGAACGCAAGAACTGGACGTTTTCTTATATATGCTCGTTAACAGGTACTTTTAGATAATCCATATGAAACGAATAAAAATTTGTTTTCTTAGAAAAAAGGTTCTAATTTCGAGTTTCTGCACTGGTTGTTGGCAGCTCACAAACAAATCATTGTGTAACCTTACGCTCAGCAACAACAACATTTTTTTTTAATCTTGCTACAGGCTTAAGTTTTGCGAAAAGCGACGTTAAAGGAAAAAAAAACACATTTTGCAAAAAACCCAAATTTCGCGGTCTAGTCCGTAAGACAAAAACAAAAACAATAAAAAGGAGAAAACAAAGAAATCTGAACATATGTTTTTGAAGGTAGCAGCTGGTAAAGGATCTAATATGACGAAATGTATTCTGGAAGCAATTAGATCGTAGTTTGTTAAGATTCCAGGTTATTTCAAAGATGATACGAGAGCTATTTGTTGTTTTCTCCATTGCTAGAAATATAGGATATCGTGACTGTGATATACGTATTTATCGAGTTCGTGTAAAAATAGAACCATAATAAAGGAGTGTGATGTTTTAGTTAGGGTTCAACCATAACCGCTTGTACTTTCTGATTCCGATAAGTTACAAGAAATTTATCTATCGAACTAAACACTTTATAAAATCTGGTTATAAACGAAAGATGCACTCGTGGTAATAATGTATAGTAAAAAGATCACAGCTGTGCTCTTTGTTTGTTTGTAAATAAGAAAGAATTAACACAAAGGGCTATTTGTGACCTGCCAACCACGGTAATCGAAACTGATTTCTAACGTTGTAAGGCCGCAGACATGCTGCTGTGTTACTGGGGAGTGGCTTTCAGGGGCGTAACTTTGAGTTAGGCAAAGGGGGCTCTTCCATCTCTATTAATAGGGTCTGGGGAGTTC
Source organism: Tachypleus tridentatus (assembly GCF_004210375.1). Classification (NCBI taxonomy): domain Eukaryota; kingdom Metazoa; phylum Arthropoda; class Merostomata; order Xiphosura; family Limulidae; genus Tachypleus; species Tachypleus tridentatus. The sequence continues at coordinate 58,048,127 of NC_134832.1, read as the reverse complement.
TCCCAGTAAAAGTTTTAAAATTGAACTGGCGCATTCTTAAAAAAAAGTACATAATATACAAAACTGTAACTATACATAAAACATCTTAAAAATTTATACCTGAATCATTTAATTTCTTAGTTTTTTCGCGCAAAGCTACACGAGGGCTATCTGCGTTAGCCGTCCATAATTTAGCAGTGTAGGACTAGAGGGAAGGTAGATAGTCATCATTACCCACTGTCAACTCTTGGGCTACTCTTTTACCAACTAATAGTGGGATTGAGCGTAACTTTATAACGTCCCCACGGCTGAAAGGGCGAGCATGTTTGGTGCGACCGGGATTCGAACCCACGACCCTCGGATTACTTGTCAAGCGCCGTAATCACCTGGCTATGTCGGGCCTTTTAGTATGATATAATCATGTTAGAATTTGACATCAAATGAATTCGTATATTAAATTTTCAATCTTATTATGTGCGTACGCCTAGCTACGCCTCTGATAATTACCGTATTTGAAGGTACGCTAGTAACTTAAAATCCACCATTCAAATACTTGAAACCAAGTAGAAATACAAATAAATTAATTTCATTTAACAAAATTCTAAAGAAAGATTTGTTCTCCAAACCCTTTATCGTATCGTAAGTGACCGTATGTCGTTTTGTTCTCCAAACGTCAGAACTTTCATTTTGATTTAGTGATTGTCAGCGCAGGTTTAGTTGTTGTATTTTTAACATGTTATTATTATGTTAACTTTTACACGCGCTAAACGAGTGATTACAGTGTATATTCGATAGTCTTTGAATTTCTGAAACGAGTTTAGTTAGAAAATAATTATGCAGGTGTGTAACGTTACTACACGCCTGGCATGGCCAAACGTGTTAAGGCGTTCGACTCGTAATCCGAGGGTTCGAATCCCGGTCGCATTAAACATGCTCGTCTTCCCAGCCGCGGGGGCGTTATAATGTGACGGTCAATCCCACTAGTAAAAGAGTAGCCCAAGAGTTGACGGTGGGTGGTGATGACTAGCTGCCTTCCCTCTAGGTTCACTCTGCTAAATTAGGGACGACTGTTTTTTTTTGTTTTTTTAAAAAACAAACAAAGTTGCCATGTTGTACAGTGAGAACACAGTTCACCGTTATTTACTAAAAACGTGTTTGTGTTTTAGGGAAATGTGGATTATTTTTTTCTCACAAAACAAACACAAATTAATAAACCCTTATTGCTCTAGCATGTTCCATTAATTAAGTTATTAAGATAAACAATAATTATTAACACGCTGAAGAATTATGAACAATTACAGTTATGTATATACAACCCCCTATAGAGCAGTAGGTGTTCTAGTGTTGCCATCTAGTAGTCAAAAATTAAAATAATAAAAAATAGGTTTGCCCTAACATAAAATGCCATTATAATTCCATTTTATTTAGATTTTCCATAAGTACTTGTTCCATGTAGCATTCCCCCACCTCATGTTGCATAGCGGTATGTCTGTGGACTTACAATTCTAGAAAACGGGTTTCGATACCTGTAGTGGACAGAGCACAAAAACTCCTTTTGTGTAGCCATGTGTTTACAAACAAGCAAATTCTGTTACAAATGTTTCATTCTAATAACAATCAGTAGCAAATGTATTCACAAAAAACTATCAAACATTAAGTTTATTTATCATTTTGACTTAACACTTTAACTAGTATAAAATATCTAATACGTAGTTTAACAGCACAGTAGTTTAAGAATGTATATATATGTATACATATTCTGCTGTTTGCTAAAATAGCGAACAGTTTTCGAATTGCGGTGTCAAATCGTTATTTTTTCTTTTAAAATCACAATTCTTAAGTAACAGTGTTGTCATACTGAATGACAGAATATAAATCTCAGAAGTGTTTAACTTACTAATGTTTATCAGTGTCACATGTATAGTGCTGTTTGTTTGTATTGAATTTCGCGCAAAGCTACTCGAGGGCTATCTGCGCTAGCTGTCCCTAATTTCGCAGTGTAAAACTAGAGGAAAGGCAGCTAATCATCACCACCCACCGCCAACTCTCGGGCTACTCTTTTACCACAGTATAGTATATTGACCCTCACATTATAACGCTCCCATGGCTGAAAGGGCAAGCACGTTTGGTGTGACGGGGATTCGAACCTGCGCCCCTCAGATTGCCGGGCCATACCTGCTTTCTATGAAAACTAACGCCGAAAATCGTTATATTCGTTTTTCGTCCACAATCTGTTTCTGCTGAGCATGTATGAAGCAACAATATTGTACTTTCTTCAGTTACGTACTCTGTTCCAGATGGTTGAGGCACTCGACTCGTAATTCGCGGGTCGAGGGTTCGAATCTCCTTCCTACCAGACAAGCTCGCCCTTTCACTCCTCTGGAGCGTTATAACATAACGGTCAATCTCACTTTTTCATTAGTAAAATAGTAGCTCAAGAACAGGTGCTGAGTGGTGATGATTAGTTGCTTTTCCTCAAGTTTTGCACTGCTAAATCAGGGACTGCTGACGCTGATAGTCCTCGTGTGGCTTTGAGCGAAATTCAAAGCAAACCAAAGTACTAATTTTGAGAAATAAATTTCGAATCTTTTTGTATATTTCCTTTCTCCTGATGATTTTGATACGCGAATTTTCAAACTACTAATCATTTTTTTTATCGAATTTATTCTATTATTTTATTTATCTATAATAGTAATACTTTTTATAGATACCCACTCCCCCTGGTGATTTTAATACGTGCTTCTTTAAACTGTTAAGCTATTTTTACCAAATGTATTCCATTATTTTAACGTTTAGTAACGAGATGACCCTCAATGAAAAACATGAAAGCATGCTCTATATACTCACAATAAATTTAAAAATGGATTCTTAGTCGGAAGTCAAGTGGTTTTGATCGGATAACATTACCATACATTAATTAAGGGTTTTAACAGCAATAAATACTGTTCTCTTTTTCTCCATATACTCATCAGTAAGCTTGCTGTAAAACATGCTTTCTACATTCCAAAGCCACGTTTAAGCTCTCTCTTTATAGATATAATAAATAACCATTGATAACACATGCTACACACAAAGAACTTTTAACATCACGCATGCATAACGCTCAGAATATAACGCATGTGCACGATTCAGGCCGTATCAGACAACAACTTGGAATAAGTAATAACGCTGGCAGTTGTTTGTATATACGTTAACTTACCTTTTACAGGCATTCTAACAATAAAGACTTTATCTTAAAAAATTTCTAGAATGGTGATTACAACAGATCTAGTTAGATACATTAGGCTAAGTTTCAATAGCTTTTTTTAAAAAAATTGAAATATACCTTACAATATAAAGAAAGGATAGAGCCTTATACAAAGTATCTATATCACTTTGCTGGCAGCAAGTATTTTAGTTGTAACATATTCAGGACAATAAAGTAATTTCAGATCCGCCTTTACTCCAATTAATCAGTTGAACGTGCTTAGGATATCTTGTCATCTGCTTTTTTTTTTTTTTTAAAAAAAAAAAAAACACATCAGCCTTAGTCTTAAGCACTTTAAGTCACGTCAGAATCATACTGTTGTTGTTTTACAGGACCTCACGTTTGTTTTAAACATCACAGGGTTTGTTTGTCAAACCACATGATAATTGTTTTCTTTAATAGGTCGAAGAATATAAGTCAAGTTATGATTGCTTGATAATGTGATGTTTATGTAATTTGAACAGGTTTTCGAATTAGAATATATAGACAACAGCACTGACCATTATATTGGGAGACTTAGGAGTAAAGCTGAACTTATACTGACCCCTAGGTCAGGCATAAAGAAGGGTTACATTACATTAGCTGGACGTTTTAGAACTGACAATAAGTTCCAGAATTATTACCTCGAAGAAGAAATTTCTATCTGAAGGAGCATTCTGAAACAAATGTTATATTACGTTTTTCGCTTCATAATAGATTATGGGTACATGTCTCGCAGAAAAAACACACGATAAGTTTGGAATTTTTTGGGTATTCTGTAAACATTTAATGTTGTGTCTGTGGCTGAGAGTTATATATATAGTACAACGTACCCAATGAGTTACCCCATGCCAATGGTCAAACTAATTGATCTCTCTTTTGGGATTTTATTCTAACAAAAAGTGGTTAACAAAACGTTAAAGCTTTATTTGTGTTTCAAACTTTTGCACATAAATACAAACGAGCTTTACACAGTTATAGAATTTGTGGTTCTCTGGTTCTTCATTTCGTGCACACAACACAGATAGCCATTTGTACAGCTTTGTGTTAAACCAACAGTAATTCATGGTTATATAGGTCGTCTGCTGAACAGATTCAACTTGATGAAATTCTCGCATTAATGGTCATTCGTTTTATCTCTCTTTCTCATTATATTTTAAGTAAAGAAGTGGTAAAATATGAGAAAAGAATTGAAAACGAACCATTTGTTCAGTGTAGCTGTAAACAGTTTCCGCCAGCCCTTAATTTCAGACGGCCATTTTTGTTTTAGTTTGGCCAAGGATTAAGTTTAACCTTGAATCGGTTGACGAAAATTTTAAGATAGCACTGTAACTGGTAACTTGTGCATCTAACGTATGTCGTAGATGAATACTGAAAAGGTCGAAGTATTAGGCTATTTAGTGTGTGTGTGTGTGTGTACGGGAACAATGTTCCTACATCAACTATAGAGTCCCACGTGGCCAATCGTATGAATCACACTCACACACGACTCGCACAAGGTGACAACTAAGAGGACAGGAAATTCATTAGCCAACACATTGTAGGTGCTCGATGAAGCAGACAACCTATTGAAAAAAAGGACGCTTAAACAGCAGACACGCAAACTCCAACATATATATGTATGCATCATGGATATACATAAAGCAACCCCAACATCCACACACACGCACCCACAGCACGAGCGAACAGACGGTAACATGGATGTGTCCAGGAGCACCGTTTGACACTTGTCGCGGTGACCATCAACAGCAATGAAGGGGCGCAAATTTGATTTTTCCACTACTTACCGTGTAGGTGTGAAGGTACCACTAACCATTACACACTTCATCCCTTTCATCAACTAGAATAAAAAAAAAGAAATACTTGTTAGGCCTTAACAGATGGCGCGACTGAGGTTGGCCCGGGGGGAAATACCGCCCTTTTTTTAACTTCAGGTCTCCCTGTGATCTCTTTATCTTCGACATGGTCTGATTTTTACGGTTAACATAATTAATTTATACTTCAAAATATATTCGTTGGCGTTTCATTCCTACAGCCAGCATTCAGAAACTTAGAGACAACTATGGCTGTAATAGTCGTGAATTAATACAAAATTTTTCTCATACGCCCGCGGAGTTCAGTGAGACAGATTCGTGTGCATTGTTCGGTCTTCGTTACTCATAGACAAAATTATCACAAGATAACGAAAAACCTTTCAAGTTTGATTATATGTTGTTGTATTTTTATAATTTACGGGACAAACTAATAAAACAACAACTTATTTCGACGTCTGTTACGTTGTTGTTAATATTTTATCATAGTTAAACTTAAGTGTTAAAAATCCATTCTGAGTATAAGAACTGCAGGAAAATACTTGTTTAACTGCTCACTGTGAACACAGAACTTTTTGTTTATTTGTTTTAAGCGCAAAGTTATACAAGGGGCTACCTGTGGTATGCCCACCGGGGACATAGAAACCCGCTTTGCAGCCTACAGATTTACCGTTGAGCCATGGTGAACAAGAACATAGATGTGTTACGTTCTATAGAAAGTATTGATCAGATTACGTATTGGTTATGTATTTATTTATAAACATATATTCCTTCAAACACTAAGTTGCTATATCGTGCAACTAATCCAGATTTACTATAAGTTAGTTTGTCTTCAACGCAAAGTTACACAAGAGTTTTATTCGTTAGTTTTGAATTTCGCGCAAAGCTACACGAGGTTTACCTGCGCTAGTCGTCCCTAATTTAACAGTCTAAAAATAGAGAAAAGGCAGCTAATCATCACCACCAACCGCCAAACCTTGGGTTACTCTTTTACCAATGAATAGAGGGATTGATCGTAACATTATAACGCCCCCACGGCTGAAAGGGCGAGCATGTTTTGTGTGACGGGGACTCGGACCCGCGACCCTCTAATTACAAGTCGATCGCCCTAACCACCCGGCCATGCCGAGCCAGTTACAGAAGAACTTGTGCGTAGTTATCACTAATTATGTTTGTTTGTTTGTTTGTTTTGAATTTCGCATAAAGCTACACGAGGGCTATCTGTGCTAGCCATTCCTAATTTAGCAGTGTAAGACTAGAGGGAAGGCAGCTAGTCATCACCACTCACCGCCAACTCTTGGGCTACTCTTTTACCAACGAATAGTGGGATTTACTGTCACATTATAACGCCCCCACGGCTGAAAGGGCAAGCATGTTTGGCGCGAAGGGGATGTGAACCCGCGACCCTCAGATTACGAGTCGCACGCCTTAACACGCTTGGCCATGCCGGGGCCACTAATTGTGAGCTGACAGACTTGATGGAAGGCGATTTATGAACAGTTTCCACCATTCACTCTTGCATGAATGAATAGTTAGAATGTACTCTCACTCTTATGACGTATCCACATCTCTAAAGTGCCGAACGCTTTTTGCGGCAAATTTAAGTGAATCTTTTCGGTTCACAGTCCGAGTATTTTAACTGAGCCATCGCCTGACCTTTAAGACTTATTCGGTTCAGAAACAAGAAATATAGCTACTGATATTGGTAGATCATTTAACTTTTTTCTCTGATGAAAAAAGGTTTACTTGTCGAAACTGTTAAAGTATTTATAGTTTTTTTTATATATATACACTCCAAAGCGTTATTTTTTATACATAGATTTTAATATTATAACCGAACATAAGCATGTATGCTTCAAATCCGTTAGGAAAATATATGTCAGTTAATTGCCTAGTGGGGATTAGTAAATTAGGGACGGCTAGCGCAGATAGCCCTCGTGTAACTTTGCGCGAGATTCAAAATAAACAACTAGAAAGACATAATACGCAGAAATATATATATATATATATATAATTTAAAAAATAAAATAAAGTAAAAAATAAAAGTAAAAATAAAAAAAGTACAAAACCATAAATAAAAAAACGGCAAATCAAAAGAATACATGGACATTGCCCTGAAGTACTGTCGAATACTCTGGCCCAAAAGCACTACAACAACAAATTCTTAATAGTAGCCGACATGAAAGTTAGGGATGAAGGAAGAGGTCTTGTGCACCTGACCCTCTTGGGTATCTAACAACATACCCAAATACCCACAAAGAAGAAACGAGATCGCAGAAAAGGTAGAACTAAACATAATTAACATGAACCGTTTACCGTTCGTAAACATCATTTAAAAACGCTGATGTTACACTCTTACAAAAACACTTCTTGAAAGTATGTTTTAATTGTGTTTAACAATTTCCTAAAAGTAATGTACCACAAGCCACACTGGTACTTTAATCGTATATCTATACTTTTAGCATGAAGTTATATCTTTACTAATGTGGATCCATTTTATTTCACTCTTTTATGATAAATAATTTGAAATTAATCACTAGGTTATATATATATATATAAACATGAAATATGGTTTACTTAAAACAATCAAAGAAGGCATACGTAAGCCGTACTGACATACATAAATCATGTTATCATACATAAACAATGATGGCATACATAATTCACAACTGTAATTTGCAATAGTAAAACAAAGAAACAATCCCTCTTTTCAAATTGTGTTTTCACACAACTGAACCAACTTATGTAGAGTATGAGGAAAAAAAAAAGACAGGTGTTTAAAGCTCTGAATACAACTGTAATAACCAACAGTGTAACGAACATTTGTATATAAGTTTTAATATATTATTTTAAAACAAGTGGATTGTATGTTGTTTGTTTATTGTTGAACTTTACTGCCAACGTATCACAGACACCTACTGTAAAGAATCCGGTTCATGCATGTAGACGCAAACTCTTGACAATGATGTTAAATTTACGTTGTTTTTGTAAACTCTTAATACCTTATAATGTTTACAATTTTTATTTCTCGACAAGGACTAATGCATTGCTGAGAAAAAAAACGCGTCTCTATATCTCGAATATAATTATAAAACCTTAGCAACTTTTGACAACAGTTTTAATTTATTTTTTTTACAGTTACTACTCAGTTATTCATTGTTACCAATCGGTTTAAGACAAAACACATTGTAAAACGTGTTTTTAAGTGTTGCTCTATAACGTCTGTGTAGTTAGTTAATTAGTGGTAGAAAAATAGTCATCCGCGCTTTCTCCACCAGCGGAAATCGAACTTCAAACGTTTGTATTTTTAAGTCCAGTTGCTTAATGAAAATATTCTGTATTATAAAAATACTCTTTATGAATTTGCATCTTTGGGCAATGACATGCAGCTTTAACGCGTTAAGAGGTTGTTACACAAACTGAGGGCGTTTTGTAGTACAAATACATACGCAACTGATATATATATATGTATATATATGTACAAATATACTGTACGGTTGCAATTTCGCAACCTTATATGTAACTTCCTCATATAAAGACCTGCAATAACTGAGTTGGGAAAATGTAAAAAACAGAAATGACAACGTATCTTAAGGCCAAGTGTTTAGGGTATTCTATTCGCAATTTGTGGGCCACAAGTTCGAATCTACTCACCGAACATGCTAGCCACTTCAGCCTTTGGGGAGGGGGGTATAATGTGCTGCCAATCCCAGTCAAAAATTGACTTTGAGCGGCGTTGACTGCCTGCCTTCCCTCAAGTCTATCACTGCTAAATTATAGGTGTATAGCTCAGATATTCTTCGAGTAACTTTGCACAAAATGCACCAATCAAACACGGTACTCAAACATTTGATTAGCTCGATGCAGCATATTAAACAACACGACTGTTATTAGGGCTAACAATTGAATAAGCACGCTAAAGTCGATAACAATACAATCTGCCATAACAATATAATCTGTGGTCTCATAAGGGTTTTAACAATGTAGGTTTTTACAATCTGTGGTCCTCAACAATACAATCTGTGGTCATCATAAGGGTTTTTAACCATATAATCTGTGGTTTTCATAAGGGCTTTCAACAATACAATCTGTGGTCCTCATAAGGGCTTTGTTGTTACAGAACGGATGCGAGGCAGTACAGTATATATATACCATTTTAGACCCTTTTCACATCCAGTGATTAACCCGAAATCACATGTTTATCACCTTAAACACATAATGTCCAAGCTCAGTTACTACACTTTCATGAATTACATGACTCCGTGATAATGTATTAAGGTCAGAGTTGACCATAGTTATGTTAGTATTTTAACGTGCTAAAAAATGTATTCGAAATATTTGTGTAGTTAAATACAACGTAGGTAAGTTTGTGCTGGAGTTTTAACGTACGTTAGTATGTATTTAGCACTAATACCTACAAACAATGTGTGCTTTGCTTTTAACAGAAGTTCCTTGTGTATTATGTTTATTTATAACTACACATTAAAACATACATATAAATCAACACTATAATATATATGAAACTTATTTAAATGTACTTGGAGACTAAACCATGAAAAGAAAAAAGTAAATGAAAACGTGAAACCAAGGAATATCCATTGCCAAGCTTGCGTGTCGTCCTGTCCAGCCTTGATCAAATAAACGGAGCGGGCCTACCATAACGCATAAGCAGCGATCGTTTGAGGCAACTTTAGAAGTCTGTCAGTATCATTCATATAACGCTCAAAGACCCACAGTTTATCCACTGCTGCACGCAAGTTTCGCAGTAAACTTTAGACTTCTGTTGTAAGTCATACATTTAATAGCGAGACTGTACCTACTAAATCAAAAGCGCGAAACGTTCGTATGTAATGGGCTGAATATTCGAGAAAACTGGTGAAGGCAGAGAGGACTTTTATCTTGCTTTCGTATTATTAAAAAAAAAAAAGAAAGTGTCGCCATCTTTTGCTGTAATTGGTCTACTGAATATCGAGGAAAGAACAGTATTTTAAACATAGCGCATGCACAGAAAAAAACATTTTGGCGAGCACAAATAATTGAAAACTGTAAGGCAAAAATCACGACTTGAAGCTAACGGAATTAGCTTTAATTTAATAACTGCATTTTTATTATATTAAGAATGACAAATATATATATATATACTAATTAATCCCACTTGAGTTCTTTGTTACAATCTTTACTACTGTGAAGCTTCTGCAGAGTTTCAGTGTATTCATTCTTGCTGGAATTTCTACCATTTGGTCATACTTCTGCGAACCTTCCGCGAACAGGAAGTTCCCTGGTCATCCAATGACTAGTTCCGGTTCTTGCTGTAAAGCTGAAGTAAGGGCACTTCCTGTCTGACCGGAAAGGCAGCTATTAGCGACCCCTCTTTGTCATTCTCAAGACCCTAGATAACAGTGACCCTTGAACATCAAAGGGGTGGAAGGAACGGAAGATGGCTGTTGGTCATCTCCATGAATAGAAGTACAACTTCTACTCTAGTTGACAATGTGTATGTTTGGGTTCAACAGTACTCTGTCCGACGCTTTTTTCCGGCGTTAGATAAATAGATTAGATATTTTGTTTTCAATATCATTTGATATTTCTGAGAGTTGGATGTCGAACTTTGTTATTAAGAATGTGCTTTGATTTCCCCATCGTATGATATTTCTAAGCTTCGATGTCAAACTTCGTTGCTTTGCTACATTAACAAACAATGAATTTCCTTGCTACTCAACTCGGTGTTACGACAAGCTTTCTACAAAGTGTGCACAAGTCAGCCGAGTATGTCAAGCATGACACGAGCTCTAAGTTCACACATTTGTAACTTAAAAAGGTTTAGAAAGAAAAACGTAAGTTAAGAAATCATTATTTATGTGATCGAATATTTGTCACGGTCTTTTTTTTTTTGCCTTTTAAGAAAAACAAACACACTTTAAAAAGCGTGTTGGCCCGGCCTGGCCAGGTGGTTAAGACAGTCGATTCCTAATCTAAGGCTCGCGAGTTCAAATTCACATCACACCAAACATGCTCGCCCTTTCAGCCGTGGGGCGTTATAATGCTACGGACAATCCCACTATTCGTTGATAATAGAGTAGCCCAAGAGTTAGCGGTGAGTGGTGATAACTAGCTGCCTTCCCTCTAGTCTTACACTGATAAATTAGGAACTAAGCTCAGATAACCCTCGTGAGTCTTTGCGCGAAACTTAAAATAAAACCGGCCCGTCATGGCCAGGTAATTAAGGCACTAGACTCGTAACCAGAGCGTCGCGGATTCGAATCCCCCTCACACCAAACATGCTCGTCCTTTCAACCGTGAGGGCGTTATAATATGATGGTCAGTTCCGATATTCGTTGATAAAAGAGTAGCCCATGAATTGGCGGTGGGTGGTGATGACTAGCTGCCTTCCCTGTAGTCTTACACTGATAAATTAGGGACGGCTAGCGCAGATAGCCTTCGTGTAGCTTTGCGCGAAATTAAAAAAAAATAAAATAAAAGCGTCTATACGTTTTGGATCTGTATAACACGCAACTTGAAAACAATGAAATTTGAAAGTTCTGTAATATGAAAATTCGTCTGAAATGTATCAGTATTTTATTTTTCTTCATTCTAATATTGTTTTTTTTTTTAGGGGGCGGTACTGTAAAGAAACAAACAATGTTTAATTTCTTCAAATCACAGAAATGTCTGGGATCATTATTGTGGCATTGAAAACATGGAACTGTTAGTCATATCGAACTTCCTTAAAATATACTTAATAAAAAATAGGCTTAGTGACTTAAAACGCAAATAAACGTAGATGCAGTTTATTAAGTTGCAAATAATTAGTTATTGTTTTCAGTCTCAGCCGCGTAATGTCCTAGATGTGAGATTGCAGTCAAGACTTTTCACAAAAAATAAAATGTTACGTTGACTTGCGTGGACTGTGTTTGTTAAGACCATATTTTAATGTTTTTCGCTATTTATACGCAGTTTTCTTTCGAATTTCAAGGTCTGTTTTCAAGAAGAAAAGGGCCTGGCATGGCCAGGTGGTTAAGGCACTCGACTCGTAATCCGAGGATCGCAGGTTCGAATCCCCGTCACACCAAATATGCTCGCCCTTTCAGCCGTGGGGACGTTATAAAGTGACGGTCATTCCCACTATTCGTTGGTAAAAGAGTAGCCCAAGAGTTGGCGGTGGGTGGTGATGACTAGCTGCCTTCCTTCTAGTCTTGCACTGCTAAATTAGGGACGGCTAGCGTTGATGTCCCTCGTGTAGCTTTGCACGAAATTCAAAAACAAACAAATAAGAAGGAAAAAAAACGTACAATTTTATCAGCGATGGCGTGCTGTTTATGTTTTACTTTATTACGAGAACAAGAACCATATCCATAACTGATAACTGTTACAGAGGTTGGGTTTTATAACACTGTAACTTACTACGTTCTGCTATCGTTTGGTAAAATATATTTTCTGCCCTTTTCCTCACTGACCACTACTTTCCCCCCCTTTTTTTTTTTCTTGAAATGAAAGCATTTGGTGATCAGCGCAAAACGAAAAAGGAAAACAAAACCAAAACTTCAATGCTAGGAATCAACTCTGCCACACCAAAAATCGATGGAGTAAGATCTGGATCGTCCACCTCACGTGCTCAGTGCTCGTGCTTGCGTGACGCGAGCTATTTCACTCGTTTAGCAGCAAAGCAGTGGTAGCCAAGTGGAACACCAATAATCAAATTACTATCATAACGATGGCAGTAGATTATTAATGTTTCCGAAGTTCGCTTTCTCTCGAGTCACGAGAGATCCTAGGTGTCCGGAGAAAGGTGTCCTTGGCTTGCTCTTCGCGTGCAAATTAGTGATTCTCAGAAAACAGAAGGCAATTACGCGAAGCTGGAGTCAGAAACACTATGTATTGTGTCTCATTCCAAATGTAATTCTTAAGTTTACTTGCGATCGCAGAAAAATTGGATCTATTGTGTCATGTTCATCTATGTTTTTGCTATGAAACATGCATAAACCTACATATATCTTCTTCCTTAAACCCAATGAAAATGTTGAATACCAATCAGGTTTTCAGTGTAGCTGTGTGGGTCTTCTCACTTAAGCAAAAATCATTAAAATGGAAAATATTTACAATATTTGGAACAGAGCAGCACCCAGTGGTAGTAATAGTTTTACTTGAAGTTTTGTCTCTTTTACTGAACACCCCCCTTCAGTGGCTCAGCGGTATGTCTGCGAACTTACATCGCTAAAAACCGGGCTTCGATACCCGTGGTGGACAGAGCATAGATAGCCCATTGTGTAGCTTTGTGTTTAATTCAAAATCAACAACTTTTACAGAACAAATGAATGCATAGAATAAAGCAATTCAATTTTTTTTTTACGAGTATATCAGTGTAAAAAGGAGGTGGTTTGGTCAGCCAGTTTCTCACCTCTCGGTGGTAAGTTTGATATTTCACAACGCTAAAATTCAAGATTCATCCTTACTGTGGATCACGGTGCAACTATTCCATAGTTGTGTGGCTTTGTGCTTGAAACAAACTAAAGAAACAGGCTAATAAGTTTATTTTGTAGATTATCCATTTGTACACTTTTAAAAAGTCGAGAACTAATCTAAATAAGTATTACATTGTTGTATTATAATACGTTGGTAAATTAAAGTGTTGATTGACGACATTATAACAAACACATTTTGTGGATTGTTCTGGTATCATAAAAAAGGAAAATAAATATATTTTGTGGACAGTTCTAGTATCATAAGAAAGGAAAACAAATACATTTTGTGAATAGTTCTAGTATAGCAAGAAAGGAAAACAAACACATCTTGTGGATTGTTCTGATATCATAAGAAAGGAAAATAAACACATCTTGTGGATTGTTCTGATATCATAAGAAAGGAAAACAAATACATCTTGTGGATTGTTCTGATATTATAAGAAAGGAAAACAAACACATCTTGTGGATTGTTCTGATATCATAAGAAAATAAAACAAATATATTTTATGGATACTTCTAGTATCGTAAGAAAGAGAAATAAACGCATATTGTGGATATTTTCATTCGAAAGTCTTAAAAGAAGCAATGGTATGAAGACAACCAAACAATTGAACCGATGAATCCAAACTAATCAAACTTGTTTGAAACCTAAAATAGAATATAGAATTCAAATTAACATTTGATATGGAAGAAACTGGAGAGGAAAGACTGGAGCAGGGAACAATGTTCCAATTAACAATATTAAGTATGAGTGAGAGTCAGGACATTGTCAAAGAAAATCTAAGAGTCAAATAGAAAACGTTATTCATAGAAAATACATTCTGAACTAATGATTCGAACGAACAAAAGGATAAGAAAAACTGAAAATAGAATTACAGTGGAATAGGTTGGTTAACCATCTTTTTGGATACAGTTTAGATATTTTTAAAATAACACTTATGTGGAGCTGTTACAGTGTTACACGTCATATCGCATACATCAAGGATATTACGATGCTATTACGTCACACATCGTCCAACACAGAAATACAAGCTTACAGAGAGCTACATTAATACGAGAAGTAAACTACCTAATGACATCAAAGTGTTGTTATTATTTGATTACACACTCAACATTTACATCTACAATAAAACACGAGTACAAAATTTCAAATGCCAAGCCCCACCCTCTCCAATGGCGCAACGGTCTGCCTGCTGATTTATAACGCTATAAACCGGGTTTAAATATCCGTGGCGGGCAGAGCATAGAACGCCCATTGTATAACTTTGTGCTTAACATATAAAAAATAAAAACAAATCAAATTCAAGTTGATTTCTTAAAAAGAGTTGTTTACTTCTATTTGACAACATCGATGACATAAAAGCAAAACATATTACTTAGAAACAAAATTAAGTCTGACTGAGGGATAGAAACCATTATTTAACGAAAGCAACAAACAACGCGCACCCAACGCTTCGGTCTACTCCTTTATCAAGGGTCTATGAATACCTCAGGTTACCAAACCGATTTTGAATGTCAGTCACTATAATCTATTGCGGAACAATTATAGTTATACGTATATTGAAACATTATGTTTTATAAACGTATATTTATTATTCATAAAAACAGACCAGGCATGGCCAGGTGTGTTAAGACGTGCGAAGTGTAATCTGAGGGTCCGCATTCCCGTCATACCAAACATGCTTGTCTTTTCAGCTGTGCGGGCGTTATAGTGTGAAGGTCAATCCCAGTATTAGTGGGTAAAAGAGTAGCCCAGGAGTTGACGATGGGTGGTGATGAATAGCTGCCTTCCCTCTAAACTCACACTGCTAAATTAGGGACAGCTAGCGCAGATAGCCCTCGAGTAGCTTTGCGCGAACTTCAAAAATACAAACAATCAATCATAAAAAGAATTTTCTATAGGACTAAATAATTCGACCGATACCCTTACAGTCCGTTATGCAATGAGATAACCAGACTGTTGTGAGCAATAAGTTTGAATACAATGAGACTGAGGCAGCCCTTTCCCAGTCTTGCATGTTTTATGAGGAATCTAATCGTTAAATTGAAAAAAATTATAATTGATACGGTGACAAGAAGTAAGAATACATCATCTCACTACGCTTGTTGAAAATACGATGTTTGTTTGTTTTTTGAATTTCGCACAAAGCTACACGATGGCTATCTGGGCTAACCGTCCCTAATATAGTGGTGTAAGACTAGAGGGAAGGTAGCTAGTCATCACCACCAACCGCCAACTCTTGGGCTACCAACGAATAGTAGGATTGTCCGTCACATTATACTCACTCACGGCTGAAAGGGCGAGCATGTTTGGCGCGAAGGGGATGCGAACACGCGACCCTCAGATTATGAGTCTCATGTCTTAACACGCTTGGCCATGCAATTCCTTTATTACTCTGTTCAAGGACAAATTTAAGTTAAACCATACGTTGACTATCGCCATCTATGAATGTATACGAGAGTTATAAATCGAATTGTATTTTCCTATCGTTATACAAGATTAAAAAAATAAAACTCATTAATTACTCTTCCCGCCAAAAACGCTCTCCTTTCAGCCGTGGGGGCGTTATAATGTGACGGTCAATCCCACTATCTGTTGTTGATAGAATAGCCCAAGAGTTGGCGGTTGTAAGAATTATTATGAAGACGAATCAAGACCAGTATGTTGCAACATCAACCAGATAAATATTCAAAACTTTTGAAGCAATTTTATTTTGTTGAGTCATCAAGCTTATTAAATTCACTATTAACGATATTTGCGGTCATAATTCCAAGATTAATTCACAAAATTGAGCCTGTTTATAGGACTGCAGTTTGATTCTATACGTGAAATTGCAAACATGTTTAAATAATAACTTGAATATGTACAAACATCATATAAAATAACAAGTTCGAAATGTCTTATGTCACAAGTGTTACACAATTCAAAGGCGTGATAATTTCGAATGTGTCTTGTAAAAGCTTAAGCCTAATATATAAGATTTGCTGAAACTGAGTTTGAGTTTTCTTTATAACGATGACAACTAAACAGTGTACTTGTTAACTGGAAGGAAGAGAAACTATGAGCTTTCTTTATGATAGTAAGGGTTACATATAATGAAAATGTTTTGTTTGAATTTTGCGTAAAGCTACACTAGGACTATCAGCGCTAGCCGTCCCTAATTTAGCAGTGTAAAGCTAGAGGGAAGGCACCTAGTCATCACCACCCACCGCCAACTCTTGGGCTACTGTTTAACCAACGAATAGTGGGATTGACCGTCACATTATAACACCCCCACGGCTGAAAGGGAGAGCAGGTTTCGTGTGACGGGGATATGAACCCCTGACATATTGACTAACGCCTCTATTTGTAGTGTTTCCACTTACATTTCTAATATTTAGTTGTACTACATGCTTAACACAAAATGTTTATGAAGCTGAAGTGTTGTTACACTTTTATAAGCTCGAAGTTTATTTCTAACAAGGATCTGCTTCAGGACTTATATTATATATAAAGGGTTTTTGTAAAATCAACTCAATAAACATATTATAACCTTCACTCATGATACTGACTTAACATACACATTACGTATATAAAATGTCCCTGTGGGACGTAAAATACTAAAATCCGGAGTTCGATTCCTCTTTAGCAGGTATCCCAATGTATCTTTTCTTTAAAGCAAACAGATGCGAAAGAAAATATGATTAGAGAAGATAGGAACAAAATTATAAACTGCTTTAAATATAAAAGTTATTTTTAAGTATTAGCATGAAAACTCGTCAAAGTGATTAACATCAATTATAGAATTTAACTAAAATGAATTCGTCTGTACCTCCAAAATGTACCTACTCTTATTTCATCAGTCTGAAAGTAATTATTTGATCACCACATTTACAGTAAAGACCATGCAGAAAAATGAAACGTTTTACAAAATACGTGTAGACCCTAAAAAAGACTTAAATAGCTTTGTTTGTTTTGTTTTGAATTTTCGCACAAAGCTACTCGAGGGCTATTTGTGCTAGTCGTCCATAATTTTGCAGTGTAAGACTAGAGGGAAGGCAGCTAGTCATCACCACCCACCGCCAACTCTTGGACTACTCTTTTACCAACGAAAAGTGGGATTGACCGTCACATTATAACGCCCCCACGGCTGGGAGGGTGATCATGTTTAGCGCGACTCGGATGCGAACCCGCGACCCTCAGATTACGAGCGCATGCCTTAACGCGCTCGGCCATGCCGGGCCGACTTAAATAGCACTCTTGAATTTTTTCACTGTATTCTAGGGCAGTAAAACATAGTGCGGAGGTTCTGACATAAATATTGAACTCTTTTGACCGTACAAAAACAAAAATGGAAACATTTATTTGTCTTCATGTTTTAAAACCAAGTAAGTAATAGTGTTAAAATATCAAAATGATATTTAGTAATTAACATTTATTCACCACTTAAAACTTACTGTTTAACATTACTAAAACTAGGCCTATCTGTAGAATGATTTAAGTGTTAGGCCTAATACATAAACGTAACGAAAGGTTTAGCTGAAACACCACTTGATAAATTTTATTTTGCTTTTGGCTAAAACTCAATGTCATAAAATTTATGAATTAAATTATTTTGCTGTTATATCAACGCCTTTACTTAGAAAGAGAATAAAAACAAACCGTTCTGACAAATCAAAGTGAATAATATTGAGCGTTCGACACAAACGCCATAGTTGGCCTTAGAATAATCATGCGATAATTTTGTTGCTAAGCGATGATGTGAAAGCGTCACAAAGAGAAATAAGCCTTTTAAATTGTTGATTTAAAAAGTAAAATATATACGTTTCAATTTAGAATATAAATTGAATTTTATATTTCAAATTTAGAATAACAAAATTGAAACTGTGTTATTATTAAAGAGCATGATAAAAATTATTGTAATATGAATAGTTGTAACTGTCTGTTAATTGAGGAAGTAAGCTACTGCAATCATTTTGGATTTTACATTATTAAAAACATAATCTAGAAAGTAAATTTACAAAACATAAATAGAAATTTGAGATATATAAGTGTTAGCGCGTTAAGAATTGTGTTGATATGAAAATGTGATAATTATACACCTTTGTTGTGTCCATTCGCCATTACAATACAGAAAAGTAAAATGTGTAATTATTGTTTGATGTAACTTGTGTAAGTGTAATAAATATATAAAAGAACTTTTATTGACATTATATGATGCATTTTGGATATTAAAGAGAATTATTGAGATTCAACTTTTATTCATTTCCTAAACTTTCCTTAGATTCATATTATGGGATTATTTAGGAAACTGAAATCTTATTTCTAAATTTCCAAAACCACCTCGGAATTATTGAATGTGAACTGGGTTAAGAATTGTTCCAATTTTTAATATAAAAGAACACACTTTTCCTTTGATTAATTTATCACAAGCGAGACAAATTTGGCAAAACAATGTATTTTTCATTTAGAATTACTTTGAAAAATAGTTATTGTTTTCTTATGATATAATGTCATTAATCTCACTTATAATATAATCTTTCGTTCTCATATTTTTATTTAACGCACGTGCATGTTGGAAACCGTTGTAATAAGATAAATCTACTAGTCAGGATTAGCGATATTTTGTACCAGTAGAAAGAAAGGTTTCAAATAATTTTTAGTGATATTAGCTAGAAGAAAATTATAGTGAATCATCGTGGTTTCTCATTTTAATTAAACTGTGACTAGACTGAAACTTTGTAAAAACAAATTGATTAAAATTTCAATGTTTTTAAACTTCTCAGTTCATATTAATAAGAAACAGACTAAAAAATTTCTTCTATGCATCATAAATAGAAATAAATCATTAACAGTATTATTAATGTTCTCTTTTTTGCAGTAGGTTTACAAACAGAAAGGGACATAATTAATTCTTTATTATTTTTCATCATTTGTAATTAATTAACAGGAATTTTACGAGTCATTATAAAAATGCAATAGGCATTTCTTTTTTAACTTGTGTACTACCTTCTAGTTATCTTATTTTTCTTATCTCCTCCATACTTGAATTTTGCTATTTAAATTTTATATCTAATTATAAGTTAAACGAATAAATAACTTTAATATTATTTTTCCATTCTCTCTGTTTATACTATTTTTCAGAATTTCAGTATCATTCCATTATTGATAATTATTTCAGCTTTATTACATTAATTACTGAACCCATTAAAATTGTAAAAGGGCAAAAGTGATTACCAATGTTATTTTCAGATAAATCATTTTATTTTAGAGATACATTTTCTCTTGTAATATTTTTACAGTTCATTCCATTGGCTTTGAGTAGGCTAAAGGGCAAAAGTGATTACCAATGGTAAATTTTTAAGAGGCTCACCATTTAATACTTAAAAACATCTTTATATACTTATAATGTGTGAGAAAAGGTTATTTCGTAGAGAAGAAGGAATAATATGTGAAATATACTTTCATTTTATTCTGTTTTTACAAGAGGAAATACTGTAAGTATTTAAAAAATAAAACAAATGAAAGATTTTCACAGAATAAATATTAACTATTTTAATTTCTCATATTATAATTTTCGGACCCTGTACACTTTACTTTATTTTGGTCAGTTTGTTTAAAGTCTGAAATAATGAAACTGGTAACACTTACAATTATTCAAAAGTGTTTCCTTCATACCTAATCGCGACCCGATAGTACGGTGATAAGTCTACGGATTTACGACGCTAAAATCAGGGGTTCGATTCCCCTTGGTGGGCTCAGCAGATAGCCCTATGTGGCTTTGCTATAAGAAAAACACACAGACACGTACGTAATCACTAACTAATTAAATCCCAACAGAAGTAGTGTTCCTTTGTGAAATTGAGTTTTCTCTTCACTAGAGCAACCAAACTAGGAAGCGTTATCTATATATTGTTAGAAATTATTCACGCAAAAATCTATTTTAAAAAAAATGTGAAGAGTCTTGTCTATTTGACCTCACAGTTAAGGTGCTGGAAATATAATATTTCTTTTTTTCTGTGTCCTATTACCTTTCAATAGGTATCGAATTAGTAACGTATTCATAAACATTATAAGGGCTCACTCAAAATTTGTCGGGCCCGGCTTGGCCAAGCGTGTTAAGGCGTTCGACTCGTAATCCCAGGGTCGTGAGTTCGAATCCCGGTCGCACCAAACATGCCCGATCTTTCAGCCGTGGGGGCGTTATAACGTGATTATCAATCCTACTATTTCGTTGGTAAAAGAGTAGCCCAAGAGTTGGCAGTTGGTGGTAATGACTAGCTGCCTTCCCTTTAGTCTTACACTTTAGTCTTAGGGACGGCTAGCGCATATAGCCCTCGAGTAGCTTTGCGCGAAATTCAAAACAAACAAATTCAAAATTTGTCTTATTCATTCATACAAATAGCTTGTTTTAATCAAAAACAATTAAGTAGCATACGCAAGGTGGGGTGGGGTGGAGATTCTCATATTTTTGTGACGTAAACAAATTATGCTTATATAGTTAAAAGCACAGATGCTTACGCTATTTAACGTTTTGGATGTTTCTGGGTTTTATGGTTTTTAAACCATGCAAATGTTTAAGCCATATTCCATGGAAAATTGCTTTCAGGTTTAACCTCATAGTACCTATATTTTTACAGATTTTCTGGGGGGGCATGTCCCCAGATCCCCATAATATTATAATATTTTGGACAACAGGTGTTGGGGTTTCATCTCACAATTTAGAAACTTCTTTATTCTCTCTGCCTATAGGGTTGTAGCATTTTGTCTCTTGGTTTGTTTGGGGTTCAGCATCACCTAGTAGTTACTAACTAGTAAGCATTTGACCTTTGGGTTTCTCTTGGGGCTCAGCATCACTTAATAGTTGTTAACTAATAAGAATCTGGTATGTTAGTTTGTCTTGTGTAGCGCAGATAGCCCTCGTTTAGCTTTGCGGGAAATTCAAAAACAAACAGTGTGTCTTGGGTTCAGCACCATTTAATAATCGTTGTTAAGTAGTACGTATCTGGTGTCTTAGTTTGTCTTGGGTTCAGCGCCACTCAGTAGTTGTTAACTAGTAAGTATCTGGTTTCTGGGTTTGTCTTGGAGCTCAGCACTTCTCAGTAGTTGTTAATTAGTAAGCATCTGATGTCCTGGTTTGTCTTGTAATTCAGTATTAATCGAACGTTTTTAACTGGTAATCACCTGGTCCTAAAATTTGTCATAACGTTCAGGATTAATCTAAAGCTGTTAACTGGTCTCTACGTTTGTTCTGATGTTCAATGTTTAAAAAGTTTTAATTTTTTAATATTATAATATGATCTAAGACATGTTAATAAGTGATTTAGAACGTACTAGTTAACAATGTAGGATGTGCTAATTAGTGACCTGGAAAGTACTAATTAGTGATTTAGAACATATGTAACTATCTAGATCTTTCTAGGACGTATTAATTAATTCCAATATCAGTTTAAATCTCGCAGGTCAGGCTTATTCTCAGCTCAATAATAATTTAAGGAAGCTTCTTTTATACATGTTAGAATTCGATATGGCTGCTAATTTACTAATATATAGTAAAAACGTATTTGTTAAAGTATTTGATGTAGTTGTGTGGCAAACTAGTGACAAAATTTAATACTAGATGGCAGAGCAATCTATTTTCTATTCTACAGGAATACACCTTTTGATTTTTTTCGCTTTATTCTCGGGTTTTACACCGCGTAATGGATGGGCAAGGATTTTTGGTTTGCTTTGTTTTCAGTTTCATCCAGATAAATATATTTATTTCTTTTTATTCGTTCTACAGTATTGAAAACAGAGACATTTTAGAATCATTTTCTTTATCACTTATACTCCTAAAACTATATTAATGAAAATATTTGATTAGGGTTTCAATTCTGGTAGGTAGTTTGAAAAGAGTAGGAGTGATGACTCATTAGGGCTAGGAAATATAGGTGTGGTATTTATTATGGAAGCAATAAGCAGATGTGGTTCTTTATACACGGAAGAAGTACCTGTGCTGATTTAGTATAGATAAATATATATACATGGAATTGTTAGATGTAAAAGAGATAGAGTACAACGATACAGTAGTTAGTTTCGAACGGAATACGCACGTGTAGTGGTTTATTTTAAACGGAATACATCATCGTGGGGGATTATTACAGATGAGATAAGTAGATAGAGTGGTTTAAGATGTACCTGATAGGCTGATGTGGTTCAATAAGAATGAAAGAAGCAGATGTAGATATTACAGTGGAGCGCGGTTAAGCCGCGGTGTTTGGGGGTCAACCAGCTTAACCACGGCGACTTAAACTTTTGTGACTGAAAAGCCGAAGTCGCCAATAGCTCCACCGAGGAGTCTCATCCGGGCCATTGCGTGATCATTATATCGGATTATCGAATTAAAAATAATACCTTAATTATTGATCACTTTTTTCACGGATTTATCGCGGATTAACTTTAATTTATGGAGAGGTGTGATTCGGTAACAATGGCGGCCTCCATAAAGCTGACATAGAGAGCGGATAAGGTAGATTAACGGTCGATTTCTATTGTAATATATTTTATTTATTTCCCAAATTAAAGCAAATTCTTTTTAAATATCCCCCTTGAAGTTATAAAGCCAGGATAAAATTCGTAAGCCGCGATTTTACACGTTCTTAAACTAGCAGTGATCCGCGATTATCCACGCTCACATCGCTCACAAGATTTGCTACAGCGGCTTAAGCGATTTCGCAGTTTACTGGTCCGCGGCTTAATGGCGCTCCACTGTACTTTTGAACGTAATAAGCCATACATATTATTTATTACGAATAGGATAAGCACATACAGTGATGGATAAGGGCCCGGCATGGCCACGTGGTTAAGGTACTGGACTCGTAATCTGAGGGTCGCGGGTTCGAATCCCTGTCACACCAAACGTGCTCACCCTTTCAGCCGGGGGTGGGGTTATGATCAATCCCACTTTTCGTTGGTAAAAGAGTATCCCAAGAGTTGGCGGTGGGTGGTAATGACTAGCTGCCTTCCCTCTTGTCTTACACTGCTAATTTAGAGACAGCTAGCGCAGATAGCCCTCGAGTAGCTTTGCGCGAAATTCATAAACAAAACAAACAAACAGATGGATAAGTATATTTAGTGGAAAAGCTTCAATGGCTTGTTTATTTGTTTGTCAAATTTCGCGCAGAGCTAGAAGTGATAGACTATGAAGAAGAGACGGCTAGTCAATACCACCAACCGTCAACTCTTGTACTGGTCTTTATGAATACTGGGATTGACTGTTACATTATAACTTTCCCTTAGCTGGAAGGATAAGTGTATTCGATAATAGGACTCGATTTCGCGACCTACATGGTCGAAACTATTAGACTATGCCAGGCTTTTATTACTGATAGAAGAATCTTATTTAAAGGTTAATTACAAAAGGGAAATGTAGATGTAGTGATTTATTATAGTGGAATGCGCAGATATGAAGGTTCATTGTGGATAAGATAAGCAGATATAATGATTGATTACAGACATAGTGACTTATGACAGACGGAATGAATAGAGAATGAGGTTGGTTACTGGTGTTATATATAGATTGTTGGCTCATTAAGAATGGCATATGGTGACGAGATTAAGGAAGGGATAGTGGGAGAGGTTGATTACATATGCACTTAATATACAGAATAATTAAATACAATAATTCACTACAGATGCCCTTGGCTATCTATTGTAAGTATAAGTAAAAACGCAAGTGACTGGTTGATGTGTTTTATTCGAGAGCTATCTTTTTATACGAACTTGATAAAGCTTAGTACAGTCAGCAATAGGTGACAGCACGTATATACCTCACAGGATTTTGTTCTTGCCAATGAGAATTTGTTTGGGTCCTCCTTTCCCACTGGCAAAGCGGAACGTCTTTGGTTTGGTTTGTTTTGAATTTCGCGCAAAGCTACCCGAGGGCTATTTGTGCTAGCCGGCCCTAAGTTAGTAGTGTAAGACTAGAGGGAAGGCAACTAGTCATCACCAACCGCCGCCAACTCTTGGGCTACACTTTTACCAAGGAATAGTGGAATTGACTGTGGATTCGAACCCGCGACCTTCGGGTTCCGAGTCGAGTGTCTTAACCGCCTGGCCAAACGTCTTTGGACTTACAACGCTAGACACTAGAAACCGGGTTTCGCTACCTGTTGTAGGCAGAGCACAAATAACCCATTGTGTAGCTGTGCGCTTAATTACAGATAAACAAGCCAAAAAACTCTTTGGGCCTGTGGTCACGAGGAAAATTATTTTGCAAAAACGTCACAATAATGTTGAACAATTTACTATATATTTTTAATGGGAATAATAATTTATAGTTAGTATGGTCTGCTAGCTCGTCACAGTAAGTCTCAAGTTTAAACCTCTCAACTGACTAACAGTAAGATGTGTCTATGAACAACATATTATTTGTTTTATAAGTTTCGCCTCAAGCCATGAAGGAACTACTTGTGTATATTCGTCCTTAGTTTTGGAGTCGTAGATTAGAGGGAAGGAAGGCAGCTAGTAGGCAACCCCTCGATGATTCTTGATCTAATCTTCCTGATCGAGGTGTGAAATTCCGTTTTCTTATTGGCAAATTCAGTACTTAAGTGTGTAATGGTTTTTAGTGGCAACGGAAAGCAAACCATGAACCCTCGCATTGGCAGATCTTGCACTCCAATCATTAAACATTCGATATATACCTTAAGAAATATCATGAGGGTTTTGTTAAATCGACTAAAAATGATACATTATGGATGAATATATACAACTTTATAGGTTCAATGAAATTACTTCAAATGACTATTGAAGATAACAAATATGTTAAACAAACATTTTCATATATTAAACAGAAGCGTGACTTTAACACTAGGTAATTGGTCAATTCACAGTAGGCAAGTTCCAATAATTTAGTTTGTTTTCTTTTTTTGTTTTGTTTTGGAATTTCGCGCAAAGCTACACGAGGGCTGTCTGCGCTAACCATTCTTGACAATCACTGACTATAGATTCCTCTAGACCAATGGTGCACAAACATTTTGAGTCAGGAGCCACAAACAGACTTCTCGTAACCGTTGGGAGCTACAAAAAAGTGAAGATTAAAATCGTCCCACAGTTGTTTCACACAAGGTGGACTTCACATTTAAGAACACACAAATAACGATTACATCAAAGAGTTTGTACATTATTCTAAGAAATGTTATGATACGTCAACTGTCACAAAGTCAGTGCGATGGATGGTGCTGCATGTCATCTACGAGCTTAGAAATGTCCGGCTTGATGTTTGACGTTGAAAGACGCAAGACTGCTTCCAGATGATCATCAGTCAGCTGATTGCAAGTGTTGTTTTGTTCAGTTTCAAATGCGAGAAAGCCTGTTTGCAGCAGTACGTGCTGTCAAACATACTGGTGTGGACAAGTGCTTTCTCTTTCAGATTAGCAAATGTATCAGGCAACGTTTTGTAGTGGTCAAGTAAACTGTTTTCTCGATAAATAGCACGCAGTTCATGAGATGCCTGGAGATCAGTAAGTTCGAGCTGATATTCTGCTGACAAGTCATCCACAGACACACTGAACGGATCAGCAAAAAGTTTCATCAACAATCTGCAATGGTCAAAGACATGAAACCGTGAGTTGAAGGATTGAATCAAGGTATCTAGCTTCCCAACATAAACTTGTGTGTCAATGTCCTGATTCTTCTGTAGCTGTGACTGAAAAGTGGGAAAGTGCACGAAGTTGCCTGATGCTTCTTGCTGCCGGAACAACTGCAACTTTGACTTGAAAGCTGAGACGTGATTTGCAAGCTGATAGACAAGCTGATTTTTGCCTTGCAACTTCAAATTCAGATCATTCAAGTGTAGTATCATGTCGACCAGAAAGGTCAAATCAGCTTGCCATGCTGGATTAGTCATGGAAATCACTTCTGTACCTTTGTTCTTGCTTCTAAGAAATTCTGTCACCTCATCAATCAACTCCCAGAATCTTCTGAGCATCTTCCCTGGACTCAGCCAGCGGACTTCACAGTGATACACAAGGTCACCATAGTATGAATCAATTTCTTCAAGAAGACATCGAAACTGACGGTGATTGAGCCCTGGTGATTTGATGAAATTAATGGTTTTCGTCACTAATGCCATCAGTGCCTGAAAGCCAAATTCTTTACTGCACAGGTTCTGTTGGTGAATAATACAGTGCAACTTCACCAACTCTCTGTTCTGCTTTCCTCGATGCTTCATAAACAGTGCTAACAGCCCGCTACTTTCTCCGGTCATGGCTGGTGCTCCATCAGTTGTTACACTTACCAGTTTCGTGAAATCCAATGAAACACTAGTACACAGTCGTACTGTCTCCTCGAATATAGCAGACCCAGTTGTCTGACCCTTCATGGAACCCATACCGATTAGTTCCTCTGTGATATCAAACGATGACTACACACCACGAACAAAAACTAGTAGCTGTGCTGTTGAACTGATGTCAGTCGACTCGTCTGCTGCCAAAGAAAAGTAGACAAAGTTGGCTGCTTTATTTGTAAGCTGCCTTGTCACGTCTGCTGAGAGGTGTGAAATTCTTCGTTGAACTGTCATATGATTCAAAGCCACCGTCTGTAGCTTGCGAACTGCTTCCGGATACAACTTTTCCGATGCAGTAATCATACATTGCTTCACAAAATCACCATCAGTGAATGGTCGGCCAGATTTCGCTATCATCAACGAAATATCGTAACTGACCTCACATGCTGCACCTAAATCTGCTGACTGCTTTGGGAAAACGTTCTGCTGGTGATTCAGCGACCGCCGCAGAGATTCATTTCGAGCTGTTCGTTCATCACCGATAACGTTGTGGAAATCTTTATGCTTCGACTCATAATGACGCTTTATATTGGGTACCTTCGCCACTGCTACTGTCGAATGACACAGCAGGCGAACCACGTTCTTCTGTTGTGGAACAAAACAGTATTGCGCAGTCCAATCATCATGAAACTGCCGGTTTTCGTCGTCAACTTTTCTTTTACGATTAGCTGCCATTTTTGTTACGAAATAATATTAAAATAGGGCTCGTAAGTAAATCTCGAAGAACAGTTGGAACGCGTGAGATTTCATAATTACAGAAATACCACGTCATTGCGCCAATGATTAAATACCTATGCATTAACGAGATTTGCTTATTAGATTTTCTTTATTGCTCAACACAAATATGGAACCATCCAGTATCTAATCTCATGCATATTCTTCTATAGTGCTTAATCTTCGCGCAGGCGCGAACTCTCTATGTTTGACTTTCCCGTTGGACAACGCGGGCCGGACTTTGTGCACCACTGCTCCAGACCAATAACGACGTGAGAGTCTTATCCATCGTTCTAGAACCCACCAGAAACATACCAGTATATAAATTGTTCATAGGACACATGACGCATTCTTTCTGGATAGTATTTGTTTGCGCGTGCATTTTAACATTATTGTTATATTTTTAATATTATTTATCCGTTGCTATGGCAACAGAAAGTTGTGTAAGTGACCCACACATGTTCTGTTATATTTCGAACTTCTTCTCGTTGGTTATTTTGTGGACACTTAAAGGTCCTTTGTGTGTTGTTAGATCACCAATTCACTGACACAAAATGTCCATTTTTTTATAAAATTAAAAATTGAACAATTAAACAATGAGTGATATTAATTTTGCATATCCTCTCACTCCGTGAAACGTAAACCAGATACAAACAACAAAAAAGTACAATCTGATGGTTCATAATAAGGATCGACATACATGAACTTACTCTAAAGATATAGTATGTTTACATGAGATATGAATTTGATAAATATGCTTGTTTTATAGCCTAGTTTATATTCGAAGAGGAACAGTTCTTTATAAATATATTAAGTAATTCTAATGGAACTCTCCCCACATACATATATATAGACATGTGTATATCTCGAATAGAAATATCGCCCGATGGTTCAGCAATAAATTTACGGACTTTTAATGCTAAAATCCTGGGTTCGATTCCTCGCGTTAGACAGCGCGCAGATAACGCCATGAGTCGGCGTGGTTTACAAACTGTTCGTTGGTAAAAGAGTAACCCAAGAGTTGGCGGTGGGTGGTGATGACTAGCTGCCTTCCCTCTTGTCTTACACTGCTAAATTAGGGATAGCTTGCGCAGATAGCCCTCGTGTAGCTTTGAGCGAAATTCAAAACAAACCAAACATTAAAACTAATGCACTTTTCGACAGAATTTTATTCGGGATAGAATTTAACGTCGTAATGTAATAAAAAAGATTAGATAAAAAGAACGTGGAAATTGAAAACGGGAAGGAATAGGAAGATAAGGGAGGACCGTAAGTAGCAGAGTTCTCTCTAACCACAGTTGTTTCGCGTGTCTGCACTACTTCTTCGAATCAGGGCTTACTGAAATGTGTCACTACATCATGAATTCAGTGTAAACAAAAATCAAAAATAAACAGCACACTTTTGTAGAATGAAAATTACATACTATAGTAAGGATCAACTCGCTGTGATAAATGAGAAAATAACCGAGCAGGAAGAAAGGCCAGAGAAAAAAAACAAACATTCACCGCTTTACTGCTGGGAATAGAACATTCTGTTTACTAATATACGAAATAAATCCGTTATAACGTTGACATCAATCTATCTTACCGGGAGTGTATGAGGTCCGAATAAACTGATTTTGTACTAAAACGTATGTACGTTTATTTTTGTTTGTTTTGAATTTCGCGCAAAGCTACTCGAGGGCTATCTGCGCTAGCCGTCTCTAGCTTAGCAATGTAAGACTAGAGGGAATACACCTTGTCATCATCACCCACCAACAACTCTTGGGATACTCTTTTACCAACGAAAAGTGGGATTGACCGTCACATTATAACGCCCCCACGGCTGGGAGGGCGAGCATGTTTGGTGTGATGAGGGGTGTGAAACCCGTGATCCTCGAATTACTCCGAAATAATCCGAGGGTCTCGGGTTCGAATCCCGGTCGCACCGAAACATACTTGTCTGTGGAGAGCGTTATAATGTTACGGTTAATCCCACTATTCGTTGGTAAAAAGAGTAGTCCAAGAGTTGGCGGTGGGTGGTGATGACTAGTTGAGTTCCCTCTAGTCTTACACTGCTAAATTAGGGACAGCTAGCGCAGATAGCCCTCGTGTAGCTTTTCGCGAAATTCAAAACAAACACTCTTTACCTAACGACAATACACTGCGTAAACAACTACAATAGTGAACAATAAACACGTCACATGACGAAGAAGATAAGGGAAGAGGCTCTAACCATGAGTTTGTTCTAGAATTTTCGCCAAACTTATATAAAAGACGATTTGCGCATAGATTTCCTAATTTTTGAACTGATAAACTAGAGTTACTAGACGAAAGGCAAGTAGCTAACAACAACGTTTGGGATATTCTCGTCTGTTCGTAAAAAAAATATTTAATTGCAACTTTGTTATGCCCACGTCTCCAAAAGAATGAGCAAGTGTTTATTACAACGGGACGCGAACATTACATCAAGGAATTCACGACCTGGGCTCGCTATCTACTACACTTCCACCGGCTCATTTGATGCGATTTTTGTGTAAAATGAACGACTTTATTCACTGTGTTGAGAACGCTTATCTCAAGAGACTGCCATAAAAAGTCGCATGGTCAGTTACCAGCGTAATAACATAACTACTTTTTTACTATAGTTTTAAATCCGAATAAGACTGCGTGATCAGCGCCTGTTATAATCGAGTAGTTAGGTGTTCATCTTCTTTTTGTGATATTGAAATACCCAAATATTTTTATCATTCTATTTGCAGGGTTTAATGCGTAATTCTTTTTTCATCTAAACGCTCTCTCATTGTCTCGTGCTTTTAAATTCTGCGTCTCGTGTTCAACCTTGACAATAATATTTCATGATCTTTCGAGGTCTCTTAACTTTACTTTTCTTGTTTTCTGTCGTATAAGATGCTTTCTTCTGCGTATTTTAAATCATTTCGGGATTCGAAGATCTTCTCTCGCACACTATGAAATTTTATCTTATTACAGATCTTATTTCGTTATATAATATATCCTAATGCGTTTCAGCTCCCTTGCTTTTCGTCTAGTGATTCCATATGTGCTCTTTTTTAACTTCGTTTCTCTTACATATAGTCACTAATGTTTTAAAAAGTAGTTTATTAGAGCTGTCGTCTGAATTCTAAATCTCTGTGTTATTAAATAAAATTCTTTGCATATCTACAGTTCCAATTTTTGAGTTTCTAAACCAAGTACGATTTTGATTTTTTAAAAGACTTGTAAACTCTTTATAATTCTGGATCCTCGGTTTCTTCCATTTAAGTTTTTTCTCATAATATTTTCAAATATTTGTTTTAACTCGCTGTTTTATGCTACAATAATGTTAAATTTGTTTTACGCAAAGGCAGTGAGTCATTTAATTATTAAATGTGAACATTAACGCATTCTTACATGATCAGTTACATTACTACTTGCTTTAGAGAAACAAACCCACAACAAATGAATCGTTTTCATACGTATTTTATATTATTCACAATATAATAACGATAAGAAACTTCAGATGCACTACTATTTTAACTAAAACTTCAATGTCAGGTTTAAAACTTCTTTAATGATGTCTTAAGATATAGTATTGTTTGTTTAGAATTTTGCGCAAAGCTACACAAAGGCTATCTGCGCTAGCCTAATTTAGCAGTATAAGACCAGAGGGGAGGCTGCTAGTGATCACAACCCACCGTCATCTCTTGGGCTACGCTTTTGTCAAAGAATAGTAGGATTGGCCTTCACTTTATAACGCCCCCACGGCTGAAAGAGCGAGCATGTTTGGTGTGACTGTGATTCGAACCCGCGACCTTCAGAAAATGAGTCGAGTGCCTTAATCACTTGGCAATGTCGGGCCAATAAAGTGTTATTTCTCAAGTTTAAAATTCTTTAGTGGTGTATCAAGATAAAATATTGTTTCTCTCAGGTAAGTTTTTTATTGTCAAATCTTAAATGTGTATTCGAAGGGCTAGAACATATAATTTGTGGAATATTCTTTGTTCCAACTGGTGATTTAGTTTACTTAGAATAGGAAAAGAAAATGTTCGTCAATTTCTTTTGCTCGTCCACTACTGCTATTGTTTTAAATAGATAATTCTGTTATTTATTTTGATTAATACGAAGCTATACGATGGGCTGTCTGTTCTCTATCCACTGGAAGAAGTGAAACCACATTGTTAGTTGAGACACTTGGAGGTCTTTAAATGAATGAGCTTTAATTTTTGTTTGACAATTTGATACAAATATAACTGGTAAGCTGGTATTGGTGGCGTTCGAATTCCATCACTGAACAAGTCTGTACTTTCAACGGTGGGGTATTATAATATGAATGTCAATTTCACTAACCGATTAGAGCAATTGAAAAGTTGATTGTGGGTAACGTTGACTATATGTTTTTCCTCTAGTCTGATATCTCCATATTAGGAACGGCCAGCGTAGAGAGCTATCTAGTAGTCTTGTGGCTCTTGGTAAAATTCAACAATATAAAGAAGAAAGGAACCACAATGTCTACAGTTTCTGTAATTTATATTTAATAATTCCCACAATGTCTACAGTCTCTGTAATTTATATTTAATAATACCCACAATGTCTACAGTCTTTGTAATTTATATTTAATAATTCCCACAATGTCTACAGTCTTTGTAATTTATATTTAATAATTCCCACAATGTCTACAGTCTTTGTAATTTATATTTAATAATTCCCACAATGTTTACAGTCTTTGTAATTTATATTAATAATTCCCACAATGTCTACAGTCATTGTAATTTATATTTAATAATTCCCACAATGTCTACAGTCATTGTAATTTATATTAATAATTCCCACAATGTTTCCAGTCTTTGTAATTTATATTTAATAATTCCCACAATGTCTACAGTCTTTGTAATTTATATTTAATAATTCCCACAATGTCTACAGTCTTTGTAATTTATATTTAATAATTCACACAATGTCTACAGTCTTTGTAATTTATATTAATAATTCCCACAATGTCTACAGTCTTTGTAATTTATATTTAATAATTCCCACAATGTCTACAGTCTTTGTAATTTATATTTAATAATTCCCACAATGTTTACAGTCTTTGTAACTTATATTAATAATTCCCACAATGTCTACAGTCTTTGTAATTTATATTAATAATTCCCACAATGTCTACAGTCATTGTAATTTATATTAATAATTCCCACAATTTCTACAGTCTTTGTAATTTATATTAATAATTCCCACAATGTCTACAGTCTTTGTACCCACAATGTCTATTTATATTAATAATTCCCACAATGTCTTCTGTAATTTAATATTAATAATTCCCACAATGTCTACAGTCTTTGTAATTTATATTAATAATTCCCACAATGTCTACAGTCTTTGTAATTTATATTAATAATTCCCACAATGTCTATAGTCTTTGTAATTTATATTAATAATTCCCACAATGTTTCCAGTCTTTGTAATTTATATTAATAATTCCCACAATGTCTACAGTCTTTGTAATTTATATTAATAATTCCCACAATGTCTATAGTCTTTGTAATTTATATTAATAATTCCCACAATGTCTACAGTCTTTGTAATTTATATTAATAATTCCCACAATGTCTACAGTCTTTGTAATTTATATTAATAATTCCCACAATGTCTACAGTCTTTGTAATTTATATTAATAATTCCCACAATGTCTACAGTCTTTGTAATTTATATTTAATAACTTCCATTAAATTCAGTACTAACATAAGTTAGCAAGGTTATTTCACTCTCCTTCAAACATGTTTCCTGAACACAACTTTGAAGAACATAAAACTATAGTCACTGACCTTTATAAAACGTATACTGCCAGAAAGTGGGAGTACTTACCCGTGGTGGGCAGAGCACAAATGGTCCTTTGTGTTTAATAACAAACAACGACTTTTACAAAACCATTGCGTCTTCATTTATTGAATACAACCTTTATAATATAATAGTTAAATATATAATAGTTATAATAGGTATAATAGTTTTATGATCAATTCAACAAGACAAAAACAGCATCTTTCACTTTAAACAAATTTTGATTCTAATAATCACAACATTTCGACCCGTAGTATTGAGTCCAAAACAGACAGACAGACAGCTACTTTGAAACACTGGTTCTACGAATATCCACTCGAACGTCACAGTTCCGTGTGGCAAACTTATAGTAAAACTAACAAAATAAGTCCATCAGACTATCTATATAAATTACTCTGAACGGTTGCGAGGACACGATAGAAGACAGTCTAATCAATATATCAGTACCCATGCACACATAAAACACAAACTATATTGAAAACTAAAGTTTTCACTACGCTTAATGTTATGTGTTTCTTTTTTGCATTAAACTCAGTTTATTGTCGTCTTAACTACCAAATAACTTATTTTTTGTGAAATGTAACAGGAGAAAATTGTTAACAATACGCTGTAATCTTGGACTGATGGTTGCACGATAACAGAAAGAAAATTGACATAAAATGAAACATACATTTCTATTGGAGATCATAACTAGTAACATTGGTTCTCGCAAGTCCTACCACCAATCAAGGTCTTTTGTCTCTGGCAAGGCATGGCCAAATGGGTTAAGGCGTTTGACTCATAATCTGAGGGTCGAGGGTTCGAATCCCCGTCGTACTAAACATGCTTGCCCTTTCAGCCGTGGGGACGTTATAATGTGACGATCAATCCCACTATTCGATGGTAAAAGAGTAGCCCAAGAGTTGGCGGTGGGTGGTGATGACTAGCTGCCTTCCCTCTAGTCTTACACTGCTAAATTAGGGACGGCTAGCGCAGATAGCCCTTGAGTAGCTTTGCGCGAAATTCAAAACAAACAAACAAACATTCATTTAAACAACGGCCCCTTAAAATGTCACATTTTTAATGCATGAAATATTACAAACTGATTGATCGTATTTTCGGAATTTTGAATATATTCATTCGAGCATTAAGATAAATACGTCAGAGGTTTGCATACAGATTTTTACAGAGAGTAATGGAAACGTTTACTGTTTTTTTTTATTCGCAAATCCGAGCTATCTGAATCAATATTTTTCTTCGTTTCTGAGAAAATTTTTGATGTTATTAATGTTGAAAGCTATAAACTTTGAGATATAGGTGTAAGAGTTTGAATGGTGTTGAAAGGTCTCTTCGTATAAGAAACAATTTTACCACAATATTTAAAATGGATTTAAATATTTTATTGCGACTTCTTTTCTTTTACAGCGAGATAATCATTTTGCTGTTTCACTTTAAACAAAAAATTAGGCTTAGATAGTTTAACTTTTCCTTCTACACTGAGATAATTTATTTTTTATTGGAAAAAAACTGAGGTGACAGTTGTGATATTGGTATTATTCAAATATGTTGTACGTTTCTACACATGCGCAGTACGTTATGAACACTATTGTTCACGTTTTAAGTCTGCGATTATCATTCGAACACTTATCACATGCAAAGTTGTTGTTGTTTTTGGATTAAGCACAAAGCCACACAATGGGCTATCTGTGCTCTGCTCACCACGGGTATCGAAACCCGGTTTTTTGAGTTGTAAGTCCACAGACATACCGCTGAGTCGCTGGGGGCCAAATTATTGTTGTTGTTTTGGATTAAGCACAAAGCCACACAATGGGTTATCTGTGCTCTGCCCACCACGGGTATCGAAACCCCGGGGGGGGCACACATGCAAAGTTACCAGAGAAAGAGCTTTAAACGTATTTTTTCTCGAGATATTGGTAATAGTGTAGGGAAAGAAATGTGTTCAAGGTACCTAATTAATACCTGTAAGTACACCCTTAAAGAGTGTAATTTTACATACTTAAAATCCACCCATTAAAATAGTTCATTTGATAATAAAACTGGAACGAGCACTTCAGAATATTCAGATTTTTAGAATTTAGATACTAAATATTCTATCATTAATATCTAATGGAAATTTGAAAAACTTTAATACAAATATATCTACATTCTGAGGTGTATTACACACGTACTTGTATGTATATTTAGAAATAAACGGCAAAAAGAGCGACCTCTATAGTTCAGGCTTAGCTGTCCCTAATTTTTGAACCGTGAATAAAGAGGATATAAACCGGTCACCTGGACTAGTTGTGGATACTCTTCACGGAATTTTGGAAACGTCTCTCATAATGCATCCATGACTGAAAGCGTTGAGACTGTTTGCTGGCACCATGACTCGAACCCTCGGCCCTCCGGTGTGGATTACAATACGCTAATCATTCAGCCATACTAGTATATTTACATCTGTCTAAAATTAAAAATTGTATGGAATACATAAAACAACCCAGGTAATTATACAGTTTTTATTATGATGTTTTGATAGTAAATGTGAAGATTTTCGTTTCGTAATTGGTATATTTTTTTCCGTTTTATTTCCACGTGTATGCCTCGTTTTCAAAAAAAGACATTTAAGTGAATTAATTGAAATATAACGAACATAGTTTATTCCGTTTCCTGGAGGCAACATCGTTAAGTAACGAATTAATCACTTTAATGTTTATGTATTTTAAACATACAGTAAAAATAACAAATTTTCTTTCAACAAAAGATGCCAGTGTAGAAGAATCATTCTTCGTATGATTAATACAATTTCCTTTTCTGATACTGACCTTACCAGAGATTTCTGATAGTCGTCATGATCGAGGTCCGGCATGGCCAGGTGGGTTAAGGCGTTTGACTCGTAATCCGAGGGTCGCGGGTTCGAATCTCCGTCGCACAAACATTTTCGCCTTTTCAGCCGTGGGGGCGTTATGTGACGGTCAGTCCCACTATTCGTTGGTAAAAGAGTAGCCCAAGAGTTGGCGGTGGGTGGTGGTGAATTGTTGCCTTTCAAATAGTCTTTGGAAAAAAAGGTTTGTTTGGAGACGTAGAAAAATTCACTATTAGAAGAACTTACATCATGTGTATTGTACTTCCACTTCATTTTAATACTTTGTTATAATTATGTCCTACCCTTGTGTATAAGATTCCCAGAATGTTATATTAAAAACAAAAGGATTAGTTTATATAAAGCGTTAGCTATTACTTGGCATTACTAATTTTAATATCTCGTAGTGTATGTATGAATATATGTAGAAGATTAGAATAAATCACTTTCTTTCACAATAGACAAAAAATGAACACACACTTTGAGTGATTATAAATACAATGATTATTAAGATATATCTATGTTTTATAATCCAAGTTTAAGAAGACAAGTGCAGAAACTTTTGGGTTATCGCAGGTGTTCGAACTGATGACCGTTCTGTTTGTTTGTTTGTTTTTTGAATTTCGCACAAAGCTACTCGAGAGCTATCTGTGCTAGCCGTCCCTAATTTAGCAGTGTAAGACTAGAGGGAAGGCAGCTAGTCATCACGACCCACCGCCAACTCTTAGTCTACTCTTTTACCAACGAATAGTGGGATTGACCGTCACAATATAACGCCCCCACGGCTGAAAGGGCGAACATGTTTGGCGCGACGGGGATGCGAACCCGCGACCCTCAGATTACGAGTCGCACGCCTTAACACGCTTGGCCATGCCGGGCCCTGACCGTTCTGATCCAGGTATTGGTGGTAACGTGGACGTATAGAATTGAAAGCTTCACGAATTATTTTATTTGGTATTTGGGTGCATTCTCTTTCAACTGCTTCTCTCAGCTTATTGATTGTTGCAGGTTTTGTGCTACACACCTTATCTTTGACGTATCCCCATAAAAAAAAAGTCCAGAGGTGTGAGGTCTGGTGAACGTGGGGGGAAATTCACTGCTACCTCTTGGCCCAATCCATCTGCTTGGTAAATTTTCTTCAAGATAGGCCCTCACATTACGATGGTAGTAGGGAAATGCTCCAGCTTGGTGGATATAAATCTCCTCATCTCCAAACTGCTCTCGAATACGTGGCACGACAGATTCCTGCAAGTTCAGATAAACGAGAACAGTGAATGTGTTTTTTAAAGAATGGTCCAGTTACGCCCATCGCTGATAATCCACACCACACTATAACCCTGGTAAGTTTACGTGGTGTTCAACCGTAACAGGCGGGTTCTGATGAGCCCAGTAGGTGCAATTGTGGCGATTAACTGAGCTATTTAACTTAAATGTGGCCTCATCGCTCCAGACAATCTTGTTTGGAAACTGTGCATCCTCTGCAGGTTTTGCCATGTAACATTCACATAATCCAGTCAGGATCATCTTCATTAAGGGCGTGAACTAATACCAGAATTAAACTTTTCCAATGGGCGTTCTTCAACACGCGATGGACGCTCGATTTTGGGATTCCTGTCTCACGGGCTGTTTGCCGAACAGATTTTCTTGGAGATCGATGGAGACTTTCTAACAGCTCTGCTTCTCGAGTGGGACTGGTGGACGACTGCAGTCTTCCAGAACGCCCTTTATGGACGTCTTGAACAGTTTCATTTGTTTCAAACTTATCTCTGTTGCGAGTGGATATGTTTAAAACTCCTTTAAGACGGTTTAAGTCTTTACACATCAGCTACGTTCTCACACTTCCAGTAACACTTTAAGATAACTTTCCTTTTATCAAAGCCAAGTCTTGCTTCTACCATTACTTCAAATCAGTTGCATCTGTAAAAAAAAAGAAAGTTTGAGTGAGCTATAATAATTTAAAGTGTGTATACATGTTTTGGGACACCCTGTATTTACCAAAAAGTATTAAGAGTGAGGCTCAAAGTATAATTGTCTCTCACAAAAAACATCTCAATATCATAATGCTTTTAAGCTATTCTTGTCTGTTTTGTTATTAAATACGGGTTGGGGTTCGAGAAATTTCGAAATTAATCACGGTGTTAATAACAAACAAATTTCTACAGTTATTCGATTTTTATAAACATGGTTTATAAGTTCGCAAAGTAACTGATTTACTACTGGGGAGATATTCAGTTATTAATAGGTATTATTTTTTATACATTTATATTTTGGTAAGAGATGGCGTGTTTTTTTCATTTCTTGTGTAGTGAGTGCTACTAGTGAGATAATAGTTTTATTTTATTTTATTTTGTTTGTTTGTTTTTTGAATCTCACACAAAGCTACTTGAGAGCTATCTGCGCTAGCCTTTCCTAATTTAGCAGTGTAAATCTAGAGGGAAGGCAGTTAGCTATTCATCACCACCCACCGCCAACTTTTGGGCTACTTTTTTATCAACGAATAGTGGGAATGACCACCATTTTATAACGCCCTCACGGTTGAAAGGGTGAGCATGTTTGGTGTGACGGGGTTTCGAACTCGCGACCATCAGATAACGAATCGAGTGCTTTAACCATCTGGCTATGCTGGGCTATAATTTAGTTTTAACAAGTTCAGATATTTCGTATTTAAACTGAAGAAAGTTTTAAAAGTACATTTGGCTATGGAAATTTTTATTTCTCAAGACCCAAAAAGTCTATAAATGTGAGTTATGTTAATCTAGTACTCTCATCTGATGGTCTTTATTACCTCAATTATATAAGACAATTCTTTACTCGTACTTGAACAGAAATTGCTTTTCTGCAGGTACAACGCTTGGTCATCCTGGTTGAATAACATTTGCTTCTATTGTTCAACTTTTTATGCATGGGCCAGGATGAACTAGGTAGGTAAGGCGCTTAACTTTCATTTTACGGGTCTCGGGTTAACTGCTCGTGTCACCAAACATGCTCGCCTTTTCAGCCGTGGGAGAGTTATAACGTAATGATCAATCCCATTATTATTGGATAAAGAGTAGTTCAAAAGTTGACGGTAGGTGGACCTTCACTGCTAAATTAAGGACAGCTAGCGCAGATAACTCTCTTGTAATTTTGTATGAAATTCTAAACAAAATACTTTTACTTGTGTTTTGTACAGTTTGTGTTTTCTGCCAAAGCTAGTTTCAATTGAACTTCTGTTGGTTTTTGTGTTAGTTTTACATTTTCTAATCAAAAACATCGGTTAACGCTTTTCTCTTAGATAAATCAACCCTAACGTGAATCAATCTTGTCAGTTGTGAAAGTAGTAAAATTTAAAACCTTTTTGCGAGATAGTTTTTTTTCCATAATATATTTTGTTTAGTGCGTATGCTATATATTGATTTCATAATAATGTTGAGTAACACCCTGTTGCTCAACGTCTGTTAGGTGATGTGATGGCGCCACTGGAGTGCTTTGGAATAAGAAATACAAGTTTCGCTTGTTATCGGAAATCAAAACTTTTAAAATCCAAGACAATCACATTCACTGAACCACCATGCAACCAGAGCATATAGATCATCCATAAATACATGTCTTCGTTTCGTGGTTCGATTCTAATTTGTTCCAGGTGACTACTGAAAGAAATATGAAATAAAATAATTTTATGTCAAGGTCAAGACATTCGACATAAATCATTATAGTTTTGTCTAACTAAACATCTCAGACTCAAAGAAGATTCGAAATTTTTAATTCATTTTAAAAGAAGGGTATTTAATAAGTTTTGCTGAATAGAATATGAACGGTTTTCGTCTTGAAAGTATTTTCCTTATGGAAAGTAACTCCTGAGGACTAATGAAAACTAAACTTCGTAAACAGTTGATGTTTCAAAAGAAGTATAGAGACATTTTATGGACTTCATCTTTCAAAAGATTTCTTTAAGGGAAAAACACGACTATCAAATTTAACGAACTTAAAGTTATAAATGAAAATAAAGATTTTTGAAATGTCTGTGACAAATCATTTTGTTTCTAGGTTATTCTAGGGAGAGGGCATAAATTTTATTACAATAAGTTATTTTTACAGGGTTTGAATTTTTGGGCAAAGCTACTTGAGGGCTAATCTCTTACTAACTGTCACGTTATAACGCCCCCTAGCTGAAAGGGGGAGCATGTTTGGTGGATGTCACGTTATAACGCCCCCTAGCTGAAAGGGGGAGCATGTTTGGTGGATTCGAACCCTCGCCCTTCCGATTACGAATCGAGTTCTTTAACCACTTAGCCACACCCAGCCCCTGTATGAGTTTCAAATTTAGGCATTTTATAATTGAAGTTTCATACTGCCACGTAACATATTCATATAAGCTCTCGCTTGGTGGATCTATCTAATGGAGTCTTATTTTACACTGGAATATCTTCGTAGTGTTCCATTATCTTAAACTGAGTACAACGATACAGTCCCTAATCCCTGTTAGTCAACGATATTTTATTTAGTGTTAGTTATCACTTTCTGCAAGGTTATAAGTACGCGAAATAGTAGTTTATTTGGGCAAAGCTTTTGTATTAGAAAATAATCAAAGCTGAGCTTTACTGGTACCATGAAATAACAATAAAAAAATCAGATTATGCTATTTATTAAACACCCATCTTCACCTGATGAAGAAATCAACCTCTTCTGGTCTTACTTCATTAGTGTGTTGCGAGAAATCACCAGGGGTTAAATACTGTCTTTCATATTCTTAACATGAGAAGAAATACTGATGTGAAACTTGATGGCCATCTGTGAAAGTAAAATATTATTCCATATATTAAACACATCTATCTATCAATTTGGTATAAGTGTCCATTTCTCAGTCTGTTATTTCAAAGTGATTCTTGTATGATATCGAAGAAGTGTACCTGTCGTCCTAAATAAAATCAAATCGATATAAACCTCTCCACTTACAGCTCAAACCACGGTGTGAACGATATTCGTGGACAGAGAAGCGTCACGCTAATGACACATAAGATGTCTTCCGACTTATTTGTCATTCCTTCTGTAGATGCACGCGCTATACTTTATACGCTTACGTATATAAGCTGTAGAAGGGCTACTACCCATATTGAGGTTGCCTGCTCATATGCATATATTTACGAAGTATCCTCTCTTTAGCAAGAATTAATCACTCCTTCCCACACTGATTCTACTATATCTCGAGCACATATTCCCATTTCTAAATATAAGGCTATCAATAAGACAGCTGGCCAAGTTTTTCAGCCAGTTTTTATTACATGTCTTGTGTTTGTTCGTGTATTAAAATAGGAGTGTGTGTCTGTTTTCTTATAGAAAAGCCACATTGGGCTGTTTTCTGTGTCCACCGAGAGGAATTGAGCCACTGATAACATTATGTAAAACACATTTTGTTACTTGTACATTTTGTATGTGTTATTTCTTAATTGCTTATGTTGTAAAAGTACAGAAAATATCCATTATTACCTTCAAACTTTGCTTTTGTGACCTGGATAATGAAATTTGGAAATTAACCTGCTTTCTATGTAAAAACGAGCAAATTTGCACA
The DNA here is from genome assembly GCF_004210375.1 of Tachypleus tridentatus. Taxonomy (NCBI): domain Eukaryota; kingdom Metazoa; phylum Arthropoda; class Merostomata; order Xiphosura; family Limulidae; genus Tachypleus; species Tachypleus tridentatus. Next base: position 58,006,424 of record NC_134832.1, on the reverse strand, counting down.
TTTTCATTTACATAATGTCTGAATAATACAACATATGAATCAAGACTTACATGTATTTATACTAAGTTAAGAGTTTAAGTTATCACCATAAGATTCCATCTAGGAACATAGGGCCGCAATCGCTTGCGGATTCTTCAACAAGTATTTAAGTGAGTAGGTTGTTAGCCCACTGCACCGAGCCGTCCCTAATTTAGCAGTGTAAGACTAGAGGGAAGGCAGCTAGTCATCACCACCCACCGCCAACTCTTGGGCCACTCTTGTACCAACGAATAGTGGGATTGGCCGTCACATTATAACGCCCCCACGGCTGGGAGGGCGAGCATGTTTGGCGCGACGTGGGCGCGAACCCGCGACCCTCGGATTACGAGTCGCACGCCTTACGCGCTTGGCCATGCCAGGCCGTATTTATACTGAAGTTATACAAAAATATTTAGAAGTGAGTAGTTGTTTGAGATGGCTGCTTTCTCTCTGGCGGAGTGGATACAGGGAGCTCAGGGTAGTGTGGCTCTGGGACGATGGATGATGAAAGGTTCGGATACATGATAGCAAATGCATTCTTTCCAGCCCAACGTTTGGAAGGGTCCACCATGCAGAAGTAGCAATTGCTTGAGTGGTCAGTGGGTGCACGCCAAATTTTTGTAATAGTGAACTTCATGGCTCTCTTTTCCCCTCTGTACCATTCTGCAAAAGAGCAAAATAAAGTTGTTATTATGGGGGATAAATTTATTTCATCCACAACTAATGTGTAAGAGGTTCATTCAAAATATTTTATATGTGATATCTTTTATATACTGTTGGAAATTAAAAAAAATTAAATTTTAAAATGTCTAAAACTTGTATAATATAAAATCTTACTATTAAACGAGCAAACATTGTCCAATTTACCTTCTAGAGTTTTTTTGCAGTGTTCACAGGTAAAATGAGGTGCCCAGGGTTTATCTTGATCCCTAACTGGCATGCCGAAATATGCTTTGAAGGTTTCACACATTTTAGCAGATGCTGTCACAGAGTACTTTTTCGCTCTTGTCTTGATAAATTGGCCACATACATAGCAGAATGAGTCTGGAGAATGCTTGCAGCTCCTTGATGCCATGTCTGATAAAATCTGATAAGTCTATGTGTTCACAGAGGCAGCTAGAACTAAACTGAAGTGGTGAGTGGTGAGCCCCTGTATATATATTACTATGGAAAGTTCTAGAAAATTATAAAAGGTTCTTGAAAATTCTCGTAAGCTCTACAACATTCTCGAAAATTCTTGTAAGTTCGAAAAATTCTCTATCAGCGACTCAGCACTGAAACTATCTGGAATGTTCTGGAAAATGGGTAGATTTGAAAATTTCATTGATCAGGTCACAAAAGCATAGTTTGAGGAGAAAAATAGGTCTTTTTCATTTACCTTTGGCATAAGCAATTAGAAAATAACACTTTCTGCCCAGAAACAAGAAAAAGTAAAAAAAAAATATTACATAGTATTATAGATTTGTAACTCTGGTGACATTACAAAAGAGAAATGGTTCTAAGAGAAATCAGAAACAGCTGTTAGTTCCGTGAAGATGGCTGGATGGTTTCTTTTCTAATTTTGTACTAAAATGTATGTACGTTTATGTTTGTTTGTTTCGAATTTCGCGCAAAGCTACACGAAGGCTATCTGCGCTAGCCGTCCCTAATTTAGCAGTGTGAGACCAGAGGGTAGGCTGCTAGTGATCATTACCTACCGTCATCTCTTGGGCTACGCTTTTGTCAACGAATAGTAGGATTGACCTTCACTTTACAACGCCCCCAGGCTGAAAGAGCGAGCATGTTTGGTGTAGCAAAAATTCGAACCCGCGACCCTAAGATTACGAGTCGAGTCCCTTAACCATTTGGCTATGTTGGAGCCAGTAAAAATGGGAACTTCTTTATCTGAAGCTCTAGACAGGCCTGGCATGGCCTAGCGCGTAACGCGTGCGACTCGTAAGCCGAGGGTCGCGGGTTCGCGCCCGCGTTGCATCAAACATGCTCGCCCTCCCAGCCGTGGGGGCGTTATAATGTGACAGTCAATCCCACTATTCGTTGGTAAAAGAGTAGCCCAAGAGTTGGCGGTGGGTGGTGATTACTAGCTGCCTTCCCTCTAGTCTTACATTGCAAAATTAGGGACGGCTAGCACAGATAGCCCTCGGGTAGCTTTGTGCGAAATTCCAAAACAAACAAACAAACAAGAAGCCCTAGACTTAAACAGTTACATATTATCGGTGCGCTAAGTTAACGTAACTTTGATCTGTAGCAGTAATTATGTAATTTTACAAATTCGAATATTTGGTATATTTTTGTAAAAGATGCGAAAATTTGTATACTAATTAATATGCAGATGCCATTGAAATTGAATAATAAAACTGAAAAACAATGGAGAAATACTTGACTTGGTATTTTTGTCGGGTCTGTCATGTTTGAAATTATAGAAGAATTCATTGCAGTCAACATAATCTAATCTGTATATAAAAGAGGTGGAGTTGCTTATAACTCCAGTCTCACTATCTCCACGAAACTAACGAAATGAACATCCCTTTAAATACCTCTAGCCCCACCACCTCCACGAAACTAACGAAATGAGCATCACTTTAAATACCTCTAGTCCCACCACCTCCACGAAACTAACGAAATGAACATCCCTTTAAATACCTCTAGTCCCACCACCTCCACGAAACTAACCAAATAAACATCCCTTTAAATACCTCTAGTCCCACCACCTCCACGAAACTAACGAAATGAACATCACTTTAAATACGTCTTGTCCCACCATCTCCACGAAACTAATGAAATGAACACCACTTTAAATACCTCTAGTCCCACCACCTCCACGAAACTAACGAAATGAACATCACTTTAAATACCTCTAGTCCCACCACCTCCACGAAACTAACGAAATGAACATCTCTTTAAATACCTCTAGTCCCACCTCCTCCACGAAACTAACGAAATGAACATCCCTTTAAATACCTCTAGTCCCCCCCCCCACGAAACTAACAAAATGAACATCTCTTTAAATACCTTTATTCCCACTAGCTATCTTCATCAAACTAACGAACTGAACATCACTTTAAATATTGACGTATTTGTTGTTACCGTTATGTATAAATAACCCGTCTAGTGAAATACTTCGATTTAAATCATGAATTGTTTTGTTTAGAATATTAGAAATTAACTTCATTTTTGTTCTCAAATATTATGAATCCAGAGTATTGATAACTACTTCTATTCATTGATTTTTTATCAAAATATTTTTCATCAGCAAAGCTCTCACACGTACTCACTATATGAAGATAACTCCATGTCGCTACATGAGTTTATGAAATATTTTAGTTTATATTGTATTACCAGACGGCGAAGTTTCACTCACCTAATCTTTTTTTTTTTGCATTTATGAGAATAATACTCATGTTTCGTCACATTCAGCGAGTTAAATAGAAGAAACATTACGTTTTAGAATTAATAACTGAGAAAACATGTCTTATTTTAAAATTAGTATTGTATTATTTTAAATAACTGTTTCTATAGTACTGCTTATATAGATAGACAAATTGTATATTGCAAACAAAAAACCTTTTTACATTATAAGAAAAAATTTGATTGTGGATGTGAAACTACTTCTTAGTTTGGTTTGTTTTGAATTTCGCGAAAAGCTACACGAGGACTATCTGTTCCAGCTGTCTTTATTTTTGCAGTGTAAGACTAGAAAGGAAGGCAGCTAGTCATCACCACCCACCGCCAACTCTTGAGCTACTCTTTTATCTACGAATAGTGGGATTGACAGTCACATTATAACGCCCCACGTCTAATAGGACAAGCATGTTCGGTGTGACGGGGGATTCGAACCTGCGACTCCCAGATGACAAGCCGAGTGCCTTAACCACCTGGCCACGTCGGGCCTGATTTTTTTTTGGTACAGAAACAAATTTTCCCAGATTCATAGAAGCTTACGGTGAACTCAGCAGATAGCCCGCAGTGGCTTTTCTATAAGAAAAACACTCACATGGAAAGCTAAAGATAAAAGGATGAAACGCAAAATGAATAATAAAACCATTTGCTATAGCTTCGGGGAAAAACAAAAGTTTACGACTTAAATTTTCTGAAAATAAAACTTAAAACTCGAAAACAAATTAGAGTAATTCCTTAAAATTCAATTTCAAAATATTCGATCGTTTTCGTAATTCATTAGGCTAAGTGCAACTATCGTTCTAAATGGCGTATCAGTTGGCAATTAGTTTCTATTATAAATCTTTTAAAACTAAAGGATATCTAACTGTTGTTGAATCATTAAAGATTAAATCAGAGTTACGCAGAGAATGCAGCATTAATTATATCACGCGCTGTTCTGGAAATGTTCTATAATTATTTTTTAAGTGTGTGACGCTGCAATCCTATTCATTCGAAAGTAAACATAATTTCATTCCCCTCTCTTGAATGAAATTAAATTAATTAATGTCTTCCCTCCAGATCGTCCCCACCTCCAAGTGGCACAGCGGTGTATCTGCGGATTCAGACCTCTAGAATCCGGATTTTGATATCCGTGGTGAGCAGAGCACGGATAATCCATTATGTAGTTTTGTGCTTAAGTTCAAACAAACCAAAATTTATCCAAGTTTTTTATTTCATTAATTCTGTGTGTAAACTGCCCTGTGTCTGGGCTCTGGATTTCGGAGCTGGATAGCAGCAATCGAATCCGTGGAAACCGTTCATTAGTCCATGCATTTTGAACTTTGGGTGCATTGTAAGATTGTCAGTTGATCCCTCAGCGTGAGTGATGGATTATTGGCAGTAGGGTGCTGCCAAACTAGCTGCTTTTCCTGTTGGCAGAGGTTCAAAATTAGGACAGATAACCTTAGTAGCGAAAGTACAAAATTACCGAAGAGTGCTTAGGCCTGATTAATTTTAATCAATGTCGGCTAGAATGATTGTCGTTTAATAAATCCAACTTTCCGTTATCGACTTAACTGATTCGGTATGAACCAAACTTCGTTACGATATTAAGAGCTGTAGATCAGACTGTAGAAAGAAAAACTGTAAAACTGTTTTCAGGTCTTTAAGAAAGACGATTTAAACGTAAGCGAATTACGTCAGATGGGTTAAACAAATGTATCTACTCTATAGTCGGTTAATTGAAATGATAAAAACCGTGTTCTGAACTTTGACTCCTGAAGTTTGTTTGTCGAATTTGGCACAAACCTACATTAGAGCTGCCTGCGCTAGCCGTCCTTATTTTTAAAGAGAATTTGGAAAGCAAGCAATTAGTTCACACTATATATGTAAAAATGGCTCGTTTGGGTTCAGAAAATATTTCACACAGAAGAGCGAACAACGTCATCGTCAGGTTCACAAAGGAAGAGGTAACTGACCGAAAGCTGACCACATGTTTGTAAGGGGTTGTGTAACTGAGTGTCGGAATGTAGAAGGCGGTATTAGAAGTTTGAATATAAAATTTTATTTATTTTATTAATATAAGTATAAAGGCGTTCCTTTATATTGGTTTATTTTGGGTTCAAGTTGTTGTATAAGTAAGGCTTCTTCAATTTTGCGTTTGTTTATGTTTGTCTCTTTATTTAGTATTTGAGTGTTTTCTATGGTTATGTTGTGTTTATTTGACATGCAGTGTTCGAAAACGTGTGAAGGTGACATTTTATGTTCTTTGAATCTGGTTTCCATTTTTCTACTTGTTTCTCCAATATAGAAGTCGTGGCATTGTATTTTATAAATAATGTTGGTGTGGTGTTTGTCAGTGTAGTTTTTACATAGTATAGACCTCAGTTTTGTGCCTGGTTTTTGAATAAATTTGGTATTAACTGGAATGTTATATTTTGTTACTAGTTTTTGCCATATGTTGGTTATTTGTCTGCTGATGTCAGGAATAAATGGCATGCAGTAGTATATGGTTTCGTGATTTTTTGATTCGTCAGATATATTTACTTTTGTTGGTTGATTTTGCTTTCTGTCTAGGTGTGTGCGTATAATGTTTTCTACGGTTTGTGGAGGAAACTTATTGATGTTGATGAAGTATTGTTTTATTTTGTCTAATTCATCGTTAATTTTATCTGGTAAGCATAGTTTTATGGCTGTGTTTATTTGGTTTCTTAGTATGTCGAGTTTTTGTTTTGTTTCATGTGCTGAGTCCCAAGGAATGTATAGTCCAGTATGGGTAATTTTTCGGTGGATTTCTGTTTTGAAGTATGTGTCGGTTCTTGTAATTTTGAGGTTAAGAAATGATATTTCATTGCTTTCTTCCTGTTCACATGTGAAGTTAATGTTGGGATGTATAGAGTTAATGTGATTGAAAAAATTACTTTATTTTTATAAATAAAAATATGTAGACATCTACATATCTGTATCAGTATAGTGGTGGATGTAATGCTGTGTTAATTGCTTGTGTCATAAAAATATTGGCTAGAACTGGTGATACTGGGTTGCCCATGCTTAGGCCATTTGTTTGTATATAGTTGTAGTTGTTGAACATGAAGTTTGTCTTTATCGTGGTGAATTCTATGAGGGTTGCTAATTGGTTGCTGGGAATTTCTATAGTTGGGTTAGGGTTTCGGATATAGAGTTCTAAGGCTATCTTGCAGGCTTCAGCGGTTGGAACGTCTGTAAAGAGGGATATAACATCGAAACTGGCCATTAAGGCTTTATGATTAAGTTGATTTAGATTAGACTTGAAATTAAAAGAGTCTTTGATGAATGAGGTGGCTGGAGAATGCCCATGCTATGTATTTACCAAGTTTGTAATTAAACGATTCATATGTGGACATTATTAGTCGTAATGGACAATCTGGTTTATGAGGTTTGGGGATGCCGTATATTTGCGGTGTGCGTGAGTCAGTTTTACGTAGGTAGGAATAAAGTGTTTGTGAAATTGTGTTGGCTTTTTTCATTTTTAGTAGTAATTTGTTCAGTTGCGTCTCGTGTGTCTTTGTTGGATTTGTGTGTATTGGTTTAAATTTGTTCGTGTCTGATAGGATGTTATTCATTTTTTTGGATGTATTCATTTGTGTTCATTATGACTATAGCGTTACCTTTATATGCTTTTAGAATTTTTATGTTTTTGTCTTGTTTTAGGTTTTTAATGGAATTAATGTCTGTTTTTGTAAGATTGTTTTTTAGTTTTTTGTTTTGTGAAATTATGTTGATGGTTTTGTGAGAAAATTCTTTGAAAAAATCGTTTAAGATGTTGTTTTTTGGTGTTTCTGGAAAATATAAATTTGTAATTTTACCTGGGAATTTTGGCTGTTGGATGTCAATAAAATTATCTAAGTTGTCTTCTTTCTGTTGGTTGTTTTTTGGTTGTTTCCTTGTTTTTGTTTTCTGTAGAAAGTATCAAAAGACTCCCGGCTAGATTTTCTAAACATGTTTTGATTTCTATGGTTGGAATGTACCTAGGTGCTATTGCGAAGTTGAGTCCTTTGTTAAGTAGATGTATCTCGTCTGTGTTTAATTGTCGGTCGGATCTGTTAATTATGAGGTTAGTCAATGGTTTGTCGTGTTGGTGTCTTTTCTGTTGTTTGCATCTTAGTTTTTCTAGTTTTTTGTTGTGGCAGATCTTTTTGTCTCTGTCGTTCTTAGCGTTGATTTGGTTTATGTTTCGTTGTATAAGTCCGTAAATCTCTGGTTTAATACAACATGCCAGTTGATGGTCTAGGTTCATTGTTTGTTTCTGTAAGTCATGTAGTTCTTTGTATTTGTGTTCAACATGGTTTTAGCTCTTCTATGTAAAATATTTTCTCAACCCAAACCAGCCGTTTTTTACATTTCACTACAAGTGGGTTTTATCGACATCACTGATAATTAGTTCATACTATTCACCACCAGCTCTTTTCAGATAAAACATATCAATTTAAACGTCATTCTTGAGGCTCGAAGCGAAATTTGTTTTTAAGAGCTACGAACCGCGAATCTTTAGATGTATTGTCGGAAATGTTAAACAGTGAGTTGCTGTCGATTTTTAAAGCGAGAAGAATACTAATTTAGAAATTTGTAATTATGGAAACTGACACCACGTAGATTCTGGTCAGTTGAGTAAATAGCAAAATAAGCATGACATTTAGGACCTCTTTTGTATAGTCAATCATATTGTTGTTGGCTTTAGCACAAAGCTACACAGTGGCTATTTGCACTCTGTCTACCACAGGTATCGAGCCTCAGATTTTGAGTTGTAAATGGCCAGTGAACCCACATTTACAAGGTTACAAAATAATTGTTAATTTGTCAACAACAACATAAACTAAATGTTTTTTTAATTGTAACAAAAGTGAATAATATTTAGAATTTTCAAATTAATCATTAACTGCTTGTTTAATAACACAGACTTGTGAATTTAAAATTCATAAAAGATGTTTTGGTTTTAATGACGGATTTTCCATAATTCAGCTAAGCAGATTTCAAAAATTAAATTTCTTTATTTTTCCATAGCATAAGAATTCTTTACAAAGCGAGAAGGAAAAATTTTTAAGTAAATAAAATTATTATTTCGTTTACCACAATGAATAATTTTTATTATTATTATTAGGTTTTAGAACAGTCGACAAGACCCTCACGTCGCGATTGGTCTAGGGAAATCTATACCCGATGGTTGTCAACATTTTAAACATAAGAATGATTCACTGATGTAGAAGTACACATGACGTTTCATGAAGAAAAATGAATATAATTTTTGGATACAGCGTACAGGAATTACAGTAGAACACAATAAAACCATCGCAGGCCTGTATGAATATCACTGATATGTATTTAGGCCTACACTACGCTAAGATTTTTATTACTTCTACAAATCACATAATTATGAACACGATGTTAGATTGTTCTACCTAAAGTTTTAATCTGGAAACATTAAAGATAATTATTAAATGTGAGAATATGTTTACATTTTTTACATAAATAAACCTTTTGTTTCCTGTTAATTAGCTTGGTTTTATATTCTTTCAGCTGGTTTTCTCAAGTGTCTGAATACGACGTAATAGAATATAGTTTAAAAAATAAAGCGTGTGTATGGTTGGAAAGTTTCAAACTTTGTCAGACTATGAAAAAATGAAGTTAACAATAAATAAATACAGACGTTGTCACAATATGTACGTGGAAAGTTTTCTGTACTTCATAAAACTGTACAAAAAACGAATTTTAGAATAGGGAAGCATTGAAGTCGTCACCATGTGTAAATGGGAAGTTTCTAAACCTCTTGAAATATTCAAAAACGAAATTAGAACTCGGGAAGTAGCTACGACTCACAACATGCGTAATGGTTTGTTTGTTTTTGAATCTCGCGCAAAGATACACGAAGAATATATGCGCTAGCTGTCCCTAATTTAGCAGTGTAAGCCTAGAAGAAGTGATCTTCACCCACCGAAAACTCTTTTACCAACGAATATTGGGATTAACCGTTACAGTATAACGTCTCCACGGCTGAAAAGGCGAGCATGTTTGGTGTGACGAGGATTCGAACCCGCGACCCTCATATTATGAGTCGAGCGCCTTAACTACCTGGCTATACCGCGCCCCGTGGATACTGAAGCAGTAGTTATCAATAGTACTATACACTAAGGGAATGGATCTGTTATTCTTTAAGACCACGTTTGTTTGTGAAATGCTTCATTTGTTTTTATCCATTTAGAGTGTCAGCATGAACCTCAATATTCAGACCTGAAAGCATCGCTAGACAGGATGCCTTGTACTAGATACATCGATCAGTTTGTCATTTTTAATCAGCCTATTCGCTTGATAAGTGCCTTAGTTTCGTGGATACCTTGTGTTGTGAGATATGTTTGACCTCACAATCATAAACACGCCCCACACGGCCAGCACGTTTCTTTCAGAACTCTATTTACCTAGTCTTACACTTGAGTAGTCTAGGCAGGTAACTAAACCATTTTAATTACTTTAAACACACAGGACTGTTTAACATTTAGTTAACTTTGTGCATCTAATAGAAAATACTACAAGTGTTTGCACGAAGTGGGTTTAATACGCGAAAGTCGTGTTTTACCCCTAGTTATACTATAGAGCGATGACAATGACAGATGAACTGCTGTTTCGTTCACATTTCTTGTTTCTAGTTTACTTTTTCTTTGGATAACTCTTTGGCATTAAAGGTATATTGAAAAAACTGATAGTTTACCGTAGCTATATTTACTTAAGTTCGTTTTCCTAGTGGATAAGACTGGACTTTGTCCTTTAAATAGCAAAATTTGTACGACATCGACTCAAAGACTAAGAGTTTGAAATAGTGAATTGGCGTACACGATTTTCTGAAACGCATAATGTTCGTTTGGTGAATAAAATGAAAACACTGCTTTATATTAATGTGATTCATATCGTTATAATTAAATAACTAAACGTTTAGAAATAAGGGGTTTTAGCTTTCAGTGTATGTGTTGACTTTGGAGTTAACACTTCTTCTCATCAGGAAAAACATATTTTTCATCTACAAATCTTTGAACTGGTATCGAACTTTGAACGTGTATGTACTGTAGTACTGCGTACCATACCCGCGTTTTTTTTTAACTTTTGTATTAAGAAGGTATTTCAGTTGCTTTTATTATGTGTTTTTCAATATAACCTGAAACAGATAAATTACAGTAATTATAATCTCTGTTAAAAAACTTTACCAATCCGACGGCCATAACTGAAGCTAGTGTTTGTTCTGACTTTTTTATAAGATATAGAAATGCAATTTTTTAGAAGATCGAATTCTTCCTAACCTCAAATAATCGACGACCAAATTATCAAAGCTCGTTTTATCACTTTTTGAAGTAAGCTAACTAGCATTGCTTAATAATAATTCATTGTAATACATGAATATGCTGTCACGATTTTACTATTGTTGTTAAGCTATCTGTGCTCTGCCCATCGCGGGTATCGAAACCCGATTTATAGTAGTAGAAGTCCATAGTCGTACCACCATGTCATTATGTATTATAATGTTACGCACAGTAAAGTTACGTCAAATTAAAATATTCATAGTAGGGTTGATAGAGCTATCAGTTAAGACTTTGTATCTTTTTATCAACAAAACGGTTTAAACAATATATTATGACGAAATAATTTTATTGTGAAATAACAGAAGAAACCCAGCGTATAAACCTGATCCAGAATATCAGTGGGAAGTTTTTCTGCGCTTATGTGTGAAATTATGTGCATGTACGTAAGTCCAATCAGTAAGTTGGCAAAAAGCCAAGCTGTTCATTCTAAATAAAAAAATCGAAAATTGACTCAATGGTTCTTTTCTTCAAATAACAAAAGATGCTGCGTTGAATACAGACAAAAATATATTAAACTTCAACAGGATTTCATCACTTTACCTTCGCAACAAAACACAACAGAAGTTAGTTAAATACTCTTTGTAGTTCTAAAAATACAATAAATGTATTCAATAACAAAGAACGGTTAGATGGCACAGACGTAGAAGAGTGCGTGTACGGGATGTGTTGTTATTTTGAATTAAACACAAAGCCATCCGTGCTCTGCCCACCACGGGTATCAAAACCCGGTTTTTAGTGTTGTAAGTCCGCAAAAATACCGCTGAGCTAATGAGGGTCACGTGTATGTGAACTCAGATATCTGTATTTTTCTAAAAGGACAAATTTACTCTAAAGAATGTCCACAACATACCCATACTAGTTTCATTAATCTGTAAAAATCCCACCCATTTTCACACGAGTAATTCCTAGTGTAACACTTCAGGTGTTAATCAAATTGTGTGTCATCTTAATATATGATATCAACACTGAAGAAACTACATTTCCTGATTAGATCTTCTAAGATATTATTTTAGATGAGAGTCATCCAGGAAAAGTTTAGATAAAAAGAAATTAAACACCTATATCACCTTACCAACTAGATAAACACTTAGAAACCTTACTAACTAGATAAACACATTGAACATCTTACCACTTGTTAAACACTTAGAACACCGTACCAACTAGATAAAAACTTAGAACACCTTACCAATTAGATAAACATTTAGAACACCTTACCAACTAATAAACACCTTGAACATCTTATCACTTGTTAAGCACTTAGAACACCGTACCAACTAGATAAAAACTTAGAACACCTTACCAATTAGATAAACATTTAGAACACCTTACCAACTAGATAAACATTTAGAACACCTTACCAACTAGATAAACACTTAGAACACCTTACCAACTAGATAAACACTTAGAACACCCGGCCAGCTTGTTAAACACTTAGAACACCTTACCAACTAGATAAACACTTAGTACAGATTACGAACTCGTCAAACATTTAGAACACCTTACCATTTGGGTAAACACTTAGATCACCTTACCAAGTAGATGAACACTTTGAACACCGTACCAACTTGTTAAACACTTAGAACACCTTAGCAAAGAGATAAATACTTAGAACACCTTACCAACTTGTTAAATACTTAGAACACCTTAGCGACCAGATAAACACTTAGAACACCTTACCAACTTGTTAAACACTTAGAACGCCTTACTAACTAGATAAACACTTAGAACACATTACCAACTAGATAAACACTTCGAACACCTTACCAACTAGATAAACACTTAGAACACCTTACCAACTAGATAAACACTTAGAACACATTACCAACTTGTTAAACACTTAGAACACCCGGCCAGCTTGTTAAACACTTAGATCACCTTACCAAGTAGATGAACACTTTGAACACCGTACCAACTTGTTAAACACTTAGAACACCTTACCAACTTGTTAAACACTTAGAACGCCTTACTAACTAGATAAACACTTAGAACACCTTACTAACTAGATAAACACTTAGAACACATTACCAACTAGATAAACACTTAGAACAACTTACCAACTTGTTAAACACTTAGAACACATTACTAACTAGATAAACACTTAGAACACCTTACTAACTAGATAAACACTTAGAACACATTACCAACTAGATAAACACTTAGAACAACTTACCAACTTGTTAAACACTTAGAACACCCGGCCAGCTTGTTAAACACTTAGAACACCTTACCAACTAGATAAACACTTAGTACAGATTACGAACTCGTCAAACATTTAGAACACCTTACCATTTGGTTAAACACTTAGATCACCTTACCAAGTAGATGAACACTTTGAACACCGTACCAACTTGTTAAACACTTAGAACACCTTAGCAACGAGATAAACACTTAGAACACCTTACCAACTTGTTAAACACTTAGAACGCCTTACTAACTAGATAAACACTTAGAACACATTACCAACTAGATAAACACTTAGAACACCTTACCAACTTGTTAAACACTTAGAACACCCGGCCAGCTTGTTAAACACTTAGAACACCTTAACAACATTAATGTGTTTTATACTATGAAAAATAACTTTGTTTTGGACACAGTTTGTTTGGTAATGATACACATGGTAATGATACACATCCTTTCCTTCCTTCCTGTTTAGTGAAATGAAAACATAGACTGTATCTTTTTATCCAGTTATCAGTAACTAGCTTCAACACAGACTGTATCTTATTATCCAGTTATCAGTAACTAGCTTCAACACAGACTGTATCTTTTTATCCAGTTATCAGTAACAAGCTTCAACACAGACTGTATCTTTTTATCCAGTTATCAGTAACTAGCTTCAACACAGACTGTATCTTTTTATCCAGTTATCAGTAACAAGCTTCAACACAGACTGTATCTTATTATCCAGTTATCAGTAACAAGCTTCAACACAGACTGTATCTTATTATCCAGTTATCAGTAACAAGCTTCAACACAGACTGTATCTTATTATCCAGTTATCAGTAACAAGCTTCAACACAGACTTATCTTATTATCCAGTTATCAGTAACTAGCTTCAACAGAGACTGTATCTTATTATCCAGTTATCAGTAATTAGCTTCAACAGAGACTGTATCTTATTATCCAGTTATCAGTAACTAGCTTCAACACAGACTGTATCTTATTATCCAGTTATCAGTAACTAGCTTCAACACAGACTGTATCTTATTATCCAGTTATCAGTAACTAGCTTCAACACAGACTGTATCTTATTATCCAGTTATCAGTAACTAGCTTCAACACAGACTGTATCTTATTATCCAGTTATCAGTAACTAGCTTCAACACAGACTGTATCTTATTATCCAGTTATCAGTAACTAGCTTCAACACAGACTGTATCTTATTATCCAGTTATCAGTAACTTGCTTCAACACAGACTTATCTTATTATCCAGTTATCAGTAACTAGCTTCAACACAGACTGTATCTTATTATCCAGATATCAGTAACTAGCTTCAATACAGACTGTATCTTATTATCCAGTTATCAGTAACTAGCTTCAACACAGACTGTATGTTATTATCCAGTTATCAGTAACTAGCTTCAACACAGACTGTATGTTATTATCCAGTTATCAGTAACTAGCTTCAACACAGACTGTATCTTATTATCCAGTTATCAGTAACTAGCTTCAACACAGACTGTATCTTATTATCCAGTTATCAGTAACTAGCTTCAACACAGACTGTATCTTATTATCCAGTTATCAGTAACTAGCTTCAACACAGACTGTATGTTATTATCCAGTTATCAGTAACTAGCTTCAACACAGACTGTATCTTATTATCCAGTTATCAGTAACTAGCTTCAACACAGACTGTATCTTATTATCCAGTTATCAGTAACTAGCTTCAACACAGACTGTATCTCTTTATCCAGTTATCAGTAACTAGCTTCAACACAGACTGTATCTTATTATCCAGTTATCAGTAACTAACTTCAACACAGACTGTATCTCTTTATCCAGTTATCAGTAACTAGCTTCAACACAGACTGTATCTTATTATCCAGTTATCAGTAACTAGCTTCAACACAGACTTATCTTATTATCCAGTTATCAGTAACAAGCTTCAACACAGACTGTATCTTATTATCCAGTTATCAGTAACCAGCTTCAACACAGACTGTATCTTATTATCCAGTTATCAGTAACAAGCTTCAACACAGACTTATCTTATTATCCAGTTATCAGTAACTAGCTTCAACACAGACTGTATCTTATTATCCAGTTATCAGTAACTAGCTTCAACACAGACTGTATCTTATTATCCAGTTATCAGTAACTAGCTTCAACACAGACTGTATCTCTTTATCCAGTTATCAGTAACTAGCTTCAACACAGACTGTATCTTATTATCCAGTTATCAGTAACTAGCTTCAACACAGACTGTATGTTATTATCCAGTTATCAGTAACTAGCTTCAACACAGACTGTATCTTATTATCCAGTTATCAGTAACTAACTTCAACACAGACTGTATCTCTTTATCCAGTTATCAGTAACTAGCTTCAACACAGACTGTATCTTATTATCCAGTTATCAGTAACTAGCTTCAACACAGACTTATCTTATTATCCAGTTATCAGTAACAAGCTTCAACACAGACTGTATCTTATTATCCAGTTATCAGTAACCAGCTTCAACACAGACTGTATCTTATTATCCAGTTATCAGTAACAAGCTTCAACACAGACTTATCTTATTATCCAGTTATCAGTAACTAGCTTCAACACAGACTGTATCTTATTATCCAGTTATCAGTAACTAGCTTCAACACAGACTGTATCTTATTATCCAGTTATCAGTAACTAGCTTCAACACAGACTGTATCTTATTATCCAGTTATCAGTAACTAGCTTCAACACAGACTTATCTTATTATCCAGTTATCAGTAACTAGCTTCAACACAGACTGTATCTTATTATCCAGTTATCAGTAACTAGCTTCAACACAGACTTATCTTATTATCCAGTTATCAGTAACTAGCTTCAACACAGACTGTATCTTATTATCCAGTTATCAGTAACTAGCTTCAACACAGACTGTATCTTATTATCCAGTTATCAGTAACTAGCTTCAACACAGACTGTATCTTATTATCCAGTTATCAGTAACTAGCTTCAACACAGACTGTATCTTATTATCCAGTTATCAGTAACTAGCTTCAACACAGACTTATCTTATTATCCAGTTATCAGTAACTAGCTTCAACACAGACTGTATCTTATTATCCAGTTATCAGTAACTAGCTTCAACACAGACTGTATCTTATTATCCAGTTATCAGTAACTAGCTTCAACACAGACTGTATCTTATTATCCAGTTATCAGTAACTAGCTTCAACACAGACTGTATCTTATTATCCAGTTATCAGTAACTTGCTTCAACACAGACTTATCTTATTATCCAGTTATCAGTAACTAGCTTCAACACAGACTGTATCTTATTATCCAGATATCAGTAACTAGCTTCAATACAGACTGTATCTTATTATCCAGTTATCAGTAACTAGCTTCAACACAGACTGTATGTTATTATCCAGTTATCAGTAACTAGCTTCAACACAGACTGTATGTTATTATCCAGTTATCAGTAACTAGCTTCAACACAGACTGTATCTTATTATCCAGTTATCAGTAACTAGCTTCAACACAGACTGTATCTTATTATCCAGTTATCAGTAACTAGCTTCAACACAGACTGTATCTTATTATCCAGTTATCAGTAACTAGCTTCAACACAGACTGTATGTTATTATCCAGTTATCAGTAACTAGCTTCAACACAGACTGTATCTTATTATGCAGTTATCAGTAACTAGCTTCAACACAGACTGTATCTTTTTATCCAGTTATCAGTAACTAGCTTCAACACAGACTGTATCTTATTATCCAGTTATCAGTAACTAGCTTCAACACAGACTGTATCTTATTATCCAGTTATCAGTAACTAGCTTCAACACAGACTGTATCTTATTATCCAGTTATCAGTAACTAGCTTCAACACAGACTGTATGTTATTATCCAGTTATCAGTAACTAGCTTCAACACAGACTGTATCTTATTATCCAGTTATCAGTAACTAGCTTCAACACAGACTGTATCTCTTTATCCAGTTATCAGTAACTAGCTTCAACACAGACTGTATCTTTTTATCCAGTTATCAGTAACAAGCTTCAACACAGACTGTATCTTATTATCCAGTTATCAGTAACTAGCTTCAACACAGACTGTATCTTATTATCCAGTTATCAGTAACTAGCTTCAACACAGACTTATCTTATTATCCAGTTATCAGTAACTAGCTTCAACACAGACTTATCTTATTATCCAGTTATCAGTAACTAGCTTCAACACAGACTTATCTTATTATCCAGTTATCAGTAACTAGCTTCAACACAGACTGTATCTTATTATCCAGCTATCAGTAACAAGCTTCAACACAGACTGTATCTTATTATCCAGTTATCAGTAACTAGCTTCAACACAGACTGTATCTTATTATCCAGTTATCAGTAATTAGCTTCAACAGAGACTTATCTTATTATCCAGTTATCAGTAACAAGCTTCAACACAGACTGTATCTTATTATCCAGTTATCAGTAATTAGCTTCAACAGAGACTTATCTTATTATCCAGTTATCAGTAACTAGCTTCAACACAGACTGTATCTTATTATCCAGTTATCAGTAACTAGCTTCAACACAGACTGTATCTCTTTATCCAGTTATCAGTAACTAGCTTCAACACAGACTGTATCTTATTATCCAGTTATCAGTAACAAGCTTCTAGTTATTTACTTACATCATAATCTAAATTACGAAAAGTTGTATTTTCGTTTCAGGAATCTATTTCGTTGAATAAAACATGCGAGGTGGATAAAATATCTTTTTTTCCTATCGGTAGCTGCCCTACGTTTATCTTAAACCAAACTTCTGATCATTCTGAAGTCTCTAATTCCGTTGGTTAGGCCTAGCGAGACGGACCACAGACTCTGCCAACAATAGCTATAGACCAGTCTCGTATTTGTTGTTTTTTTTCAGATTTACAAGCGTGAAATTATGAAAACTATTTACTTTGATTGTTTTCTGGAAAGCTCATTACTTCTTTCATTCTTAAACTTCTAGCTACCCTTAGCAACTTGAACGACATAATCAGTAATAATTAAGTTTGACTACAGTAAAAACACAGCATTTCAGGTCTTACTGACATATTATAATGGCCCAGCATGGTCAAGCGTGCGACTCGTAATCGGAGCGTCGCGGGTTCGAATCCCTGTCGCACCAAACATGCTCGTCCTTTCAGCCGTGGGGGCGTTATAACGTTACGGCCAATCCCACTATTCGTTGGTAAAAAAGTAGCATAAGAGTTGGCGGTAGGTAATGATGACTAGTTGCCCTCCCTCTATTCTTACTCTGCTAAATTAGGGACGGCTAGCGTAGATAGACCTCGTGCAGCTTTACGCGAATTTTAAACCAATCAAACAAACAACAAAAAAAAACCGTTAGAAAACAAAAGTTACTTTATCCTGTTTTCTTATTCGGAATAAACAGGGCGTGGCGAAATAATGTGACGAACGTGGGTTAAAAGGTCCAGCGTTCAAATCCAAGTTTTCTCACTGGACGTACGCTATACTTTCAAGCCCGTACAGTTGCACAGCGGCAAGTCTGCGGACTCACACCGCTAAAAATAGGGTTTCGACACCCGTGGTGGGCAGGGCACAAATTGCCCATTGTGTAGTTATGTGCTTAATACCAAAAACAAGCTGTACTTTCAAATGCAGACAAATTATGACAGTCGCAATTAATCCGGTTATTCGGTTATGAGTAGCTGTGTGGGCAGTTGGTGCTAATGGGGGCTGTACGTCCTTCAATGACTAACAGTTCTAAATTAGGGCTGATTGTGATTGAATCTTGGGTTCTTTAACCAAGTCACTTTATCCAGACGGAGACTCGAATCCGTGACCTCATATTACGCGTCGAGTGCCCTAACCATCTATTTTTAATCATGTATTAAGTTAAAATATTATCGAATTAACAATTCTTATAATGGTGAACGGTGATAAACTTCAATAAACTTACATGTGTCACAAACTTTCTTTTCAGAATGAAAATATTTTAGATATATCACATTTTGCTACGAAAAAAAATATTTCCAATATCTACAGATTTTTCTTAAAATTATTTAAAAGTAAGTATTGCACTGACTTTAGAATATGTGAACAAAAATGGCGTTTTCTCCAAAATAATTGCACTTTCGACCGAACACATTTCGTGGCTAAGTTTCGTTAGAAACGTATGTTTAATTATATTATTTTCTCCAACTTACAAAGATCTTTATTCTTATTGAAACTCAGCGTGATCTACTCGTTGGTCTGAACTGTCGATCTGAGGTTATTTGGTTCGAATGGTGATGCAACCATGCACGATTATCAGTTTCAAGCGTGGGAAGTTATAAGAGTAATAGACACTCCTGCTATACAGTTAACTTTAGCCGCTTAAGAAAGCAGATGCTGTTGACAAGTTGTGTGGTTGAACCGTAAGCCTCTCTCACCCAGTTATATATTCTGTCTAATCTATAAAGTGTCATTAAGTGAATGAACTGAAGATACAGTAATTAATATTTTAATCAATAAAAAATTTTGCTCTAGTAATTATCACACTATTAATGGTTGTATGAGTTTATTAACGACGTAATGTTACGAAATAGTTATGTTAATTATCACATCTGTCGCCGTAAGATCCTGATGTCTTGATGTCAAGAAACATTGAAGTTAATGAGCACACCAGTTTTCAACAATAACAAGTGAGTCCACTGAGTGAGCACATTAGATTACAAATATAACAAGTGTGTTCACAGCCAAGCACATCAGATTACAAACATAACAAGTGTGTCCACAGCCAAGCACATCAGATTACAAACATAACAAGTGTGTCCAAGCCAAGCACATCAGATTACAAACATAACAAGTATGTCCACTAAGCAAACACACCAAATTACAACCACAACTATAGTGTCCACAGCCAAGCACATCAGATCACAGATAAAAAGTGTGTTCTTTAGGCCAGCATATCAGATCAAAAATAATAAGTGTGTTCTTTAGGCCAGCATATCAGATCAAAGATAATAAGTGTGATCTTTAGGCCAGCCCATCAGATTAGAACCAGAACAAGTGTGTTCTTTAGGCCAGCACATCAGATCAAAGATAATAAGTGCGTTCATTAGGCCAGCCTATCAGATTAGAACCATAACAAGTATGTCCACAGCCAAGCACATCAGATTACAAACATAACACGTATGTCCACAGCCAAGCACATCAGATTACAAACATAACAAGTGTGACAACAGCCAAGCACATCAGATTACAAACATAACAATGGAGTCCTTAACCAAATAGATCAAATTGCAACCATAACAAGTGTGTCCACAGCCAAACACATCAGATTACAAACATAGCAAGTATGTCCACAGCCAAGCACATCAGATTACAAACATAACAAGTATGTCCACAGCCAAGCACATCAGATTACAAACATAACAAGTGTGTCCTCAGCCAAGCACATCAGCTTACAACCATAGCAAGTATGTCCACTAAGCAAGGACATCAAATTACAACCACAACTATAGTGTCCACAGCAAAGCATATCAGATCAAAGATTATAAGTTTGTCCTTTAAGCCAGCACATCAGATTACAACCATAATAAGTATGTCCGCAGCTAAGCATATCAGATTACAAACATAACAACTGTTTCCACAGCCAAGCACATCAGATCAAAAGAAAGAGTGTCCTTTAGGCCGGCATATCAGATTACAAACATAACAAGTGTGGCTACAGCCAAGCACATCAGATTACAAACATAGCAAGTGTGACTACAGCCAAGCACATCAGATTACAAACATAACAAGTGTGTCCACAGCCAAGCACATCAGATTATAAACATGACAAATGTGACTAGAGCTAAGCACATCAGATTACAAACATGAGAAGTGTGTCCACAGCCAAGCACATCAGGTTACAAACATAACAAATGTGTCCACAACCAAGCACATCAGATTACAACTATGACAAGTGTGTCCACTGCTCAATAGAACAAAACTCAGCGTAATTGTAGCAAGTGTCTTTATCACGATCTTAATGCAATCACGTGTAAGAAAAGCTATTCACATCCGTTATGGGCAGTTTATGGTTCAACATGAACATCACCTTATGTAACTTCTGGACCAAAGAGCCATGTCAGGGTCTCCTGGGGTTCATGTTTTGGCATTTCTCAATTAAACGTTCTGACCAAATGGAAGACAACCAGTTATTATTATCAATTGTCTGGTCGCTTTCTATTATGCGAAGAGTAAGGTTAATAGATTACACAAATGAAAGTGGAGCAAATCACAATTCGAACCGTGAATCTTCTGATATACAATCTTGCACGCTAACCATTATTTATAAGCATGCACGTTTTACACATTAGATAAATGCCATTATACAGTAAGTGATATAAGAGATATACATAATTATATAATGTATTCCAATGTATCCAAGGTTATTTGTTTTAGGTTTTGAATTTCGCGCAAAGCTACATGAGGGATATCAGCGCTACCCGTTCCTAATTTAGCAGTGTAAGACTGAAAGTAAGGCAACTAATTATCACCACCCACCGCCAACTCTTAAGCTACTCTTTTACTAACGAATTGACGGTCACATTATAATGTCCCCACAGCTGAGAGGGAGAGCATCTTTGGAGCGACGGGGATTCGAACCCGCGATCCTCAGATTACGAGTCGAACGCCTCAACCCACCTGGCCATGCCGGGCCTTGTTTTATCTATCACATATTATGGATAAGCACCCAGGATAAGTGAGATAGATTATTGTTGTTTGTGTAGTTTATTAGTTTCGTTTAATTGTCCTTAATTTTCCTAGTTATTTTAAAATATTTTCTAATTATTCGAAAAAAATTGCAGATCGCATTAAATGGCTAATGTAACTTTTAATAAAAAAAACTGTCAAATGTTTCTGTTTAGGACCGATTCATCCGAAAAACTAGTGATGTTTAATAAACTCACCCCTTTTATAACTTTTAATAAAATCGTCCGGTGGGATAGCGGTGGACTTTACAACGCTAAGTTCTAGGGTTCGAATCTCCGCGGTCGACACAGCAGATAGCTCAACGTGTTTTTGTTCTCTAAAACAGATAAACTTTTCTATGAAACATACACAGTGTACGGAAATTTTCTGTAAGTGAATCAGAAATAGTTACTTATTACAAATGTTTTGTATAACAATATGTATTGTTATACGTACAGAATAATTAACACGAAGCATACGGAGTGTCAGCTCAAGCCCTCACATGTCTGATAGAATACACCTTATACATACAAACATACATAGGGCTTCTAAGCCTCGATGATATTTCGCGTATAACAGAATACAACATTTATCCATTATTATAAAGATAACACAAGTATATACAATGTTTTACTGCTTTTGTCATGGCTTTATTACGTGAACCATTTGAATGTAATAAACTTGACGGGCGTCGCACAATATAGTTGTCATTATTTACAAGTTAGGGTACATTACGGATCGTATTTTGTTTTCGTTTAAACACAACTTTAATTTTATACGTAATTGAAGAACTGATTTAGACTATCGTATTCTCATAACGTGTTTGAAAGCAGACCTTTGAACAAGCATGATTCAAGGCATATTACTGACCCAGTGTTTATTAATACTGCATAATGTATGTTATCAACGATGTTTGTTTAATGCTCTGCTTTCTATGGGCTTTTATAATCGCATGCTATAATGATCATTAAATCCTTGTGGCTGTATATACGTAGATATAAACACTAGTTCTTCTAATTACTACTCATTGTCATTAGTTCTTAAAGCCTTAGTGATAACCATTTAGTGATAACGCTTAGGATATTATGATCACAGAGATTCTTAAAAAACACACATAATTTTTAGTAACTGAATAAAGAAAAATATTTATTAAAGTAATAGGAGATATAAAACATCTTCAGATTTCGAATGCTTTTGAGCAAGACTAGATTAAAATTATAAGTTATTGATTTTGAGATAAAAGTTGTTTTAAACAAAAGTTACGCGAACTATTATTTTTAGAAACAAGATAACATTCATATAATTTTAACTGCAGGATTGTTTGTTTTGAATTTCGCGCAAAATTACACGAGGGCTACCTGCATTAGCCGTTCCCGATTTAGTAGTGTAAGACTAGAGGGAAGGCAGCTAGTCATCACCATCCACCGCCAGCTCTTGGGTTACTCTTTTACCAACGAATAGTGGGATTGACCGTCACATTATAATGCTCCCACGGCTGAAAGGGCAAACATGTTTGGGGTGGCGAGGATTCGAACCCTCGACCCTCGGATTAGGAGTCGAGTGTCCACGCCTGGCCATCTACGTGAGATGTGAAGCTTACTGTTAGAAAAAATAACATTGTTGTATATTTATTTCTATAGGTTCTAGTTACAGTTAGGGAAAATAACAGTACGATATATTTATTTCTCAGATTTCTAGCTGTTCTTTAAGATTCTTAACAGAGCTATTAATACTCATAAAAGCCATTATTCTGAATAAAAATGCACCTTTTAAGAACATTCAGACAGAATTACATTAGATTTGATTGATATAATATCGAAGTAAATCATTTCATAAACATGTACAATACATCACGCAAGATTAATAATATGATATTTTTATTTATTAGTTGAAATGTTAAATTCTAACAACTCGTAGTTTTCCATGATTTAAAATAGATTTGCTTACAATGTAATTAGAAACTCCTCAGAACATAAATTTTCAATTTTATCACACTTATATCAATAACAAGTCTATTAATTTTCTAGAACATCTAATAAATACTTGTTGGAAAAGGACCACAAGTAAATATTAACCTTGTCAGTATAATACAGCACATAATAATTTTATAGCTCAAGTGAAGCAAGAAGAAACGGATTTGCTGATTCATTTCTGTAAAATTCTAACCGGGGATTTATTTACCTTACAACTCGAAATAACAGTTATCTGATTAAACAAAATAACTATTTCTTGCTTTGGAAAAATTATAATCCATTTTTTAATAATTTTTAATTAGGTTATATAACCAGATTTTGTGTAGTAAGTGAACTGGCAAAGCTCTTGTTTTGTCTGTGATTCAGGCATACAGCCAGCAACCAAGCGTTATTGATTGGTTGTCAAGGTTACGGACTCGTTTTTACTAGCCAGGAACAGAGGGCGCGACAACGCCATTCAGCTGTTCCCCGCCGTTGCTACTATTTGGAGCACAACACACACCAGGTAAGTACTGTCAACTTTTCGTTAATAAGAAAAGAATTATAAAAGTAGTTGGTTCGGTTGATATTTAAATTTATAAAAGTCATAAATATATTTTCATCAATATCTTTAACTTCAGGTAGGCGTAAAATATATTTAATGTAATATTTCATCATGTCGAGAATTTAGATATTAACTTTATGAAAGAAAAACACAACGAAGAAACGTATGTTATAGCGTTCGTTTGTTATTAAATACAAAGCTATACAACGGACTATGTGTACCGTCTTCTTCTGGTATAGAAACCTGATGTTTAGTATTATAAGCCTTCGGACGTATTGAAGAACCATTTGGAATCATAACACAATGTCATAATTTAGCACAATGTTTAAAACACCACATTTTCGCGAAAAACTTAATTTTACATAAAACTGTAAACATAAATGTTCTGATATGCCAGCGTGGTTCTTTATAGCATAATAACCCAGGGAAAAAGAATGAAACAGCGACAGATGACAGCAAGACAGGCGCAACATTTTCCAATAAGTGTGCGAATACTGGTCAGAAATAAGGCCCATTCGCGAATGTAACCTTTATGAAAGGCTTTTTGTAAAACTTAAATACGGGCAGAATTAAAAGAATTTGCAAAGGGACATTTTACACCGCAATTTGGTATATATATCACAAAAAATAGATTTTCTAGCATTAATAAATCTCATACACATTTCTCTAGGAGGTAAATCTTGAATCTGTTTATTCAGGCACCTGTCATTTATAGGTTCAGCACAGTGAAGTCGTTAAGGCGCTCGACTCGTATTCTGAGAGTTGGGGATTCGAATCCCCGTCACACAATACATGTTCATCCTTTAAGCCGTGGGGGCTTTGTAATGTATAATGTCAGGTCAATCCCACTATTCGTTGGTAAAAAAGTAGCCCAAGAGTTGGCGATGGGTGGTGATGACTAGCTGCCTTCCCTCTAGTCTTACACTTCTAAATTAGGGACGGTTAGCGCAGATAGCCCTCGCAAAATTCAGAACAAACCAAATCGTTAAAAATAAATAAGGCTAATAGTAAAAAGAAAAATACAAGATAGGCTTGGTTTTCCATTAGGGCTGTATAAAAGTATTTGACTTTTCAAAACGGTTTTTTAAAATAGGGCAAGTCTCGCTTCTTACACAAAAGCTCGTTTTGCACGGCTGTCTGTGCCGTGTCCAAATCTGTGTTCAAATGATGAAATATAGTGCTATAATCCCTCAAACTTATCGCTAAGACAGGACATTAGACGAAATTCAATTGCTGATAAATGCAAGAAAAATTAATCCTTCAACGCGTAAGATGTAATTGAACTTAATGTGTTATCTTTATTAGGTACTCAATTAGTGAACAAACAAACCAATAGAGAGAGCTCTTCCCTTTGGCATGCAGTTTACTCTTATCAAGTGATATTACAACACTACGAATCTTATAACAGTGCAGTGTATATTAATACTGCAAGGAAATAATCTAAACACTTCTGTTCTGTTGCTAAAAGGACAGCTTGTATGTTATTATCTAAGTCAAAACATGGTACACACGTATATAGTGAGTAACAACAGTGTATTAAAACCAGATTGGTGTGTATTGAACCAGAAATAAAAAAAATAATTTAAATTAACTTATATAACAGAAGATACCTGCCAGGGATAACGAAGTTTGCGGTAAGATTTTTTTTTTTTTGGGGGGGAGGAATATTTTTCAATGCTTTAACAAAAATTCATTTTGAAGGTAGTAATATTTTAGTGAACTATAGACTATGCAGAATTATTCTTCAAAAATATTCAAAAACAGTTTAAATAATAAAAGAGAATTAATCTGAAATATTTATTCATGAGATAAATATTAGAAACTTTCGTTAAAACTCTGTCGATCCTCAGTATAAGTAATGTAGCAATATACGAGTTGATTGTAAATAGTAGAAAAGAAATGAAGTTCTTTATAAAGTCGATGCCCAGAAAATGTTAATGATTACCAACACCCCTTGAAGAAGAATTTTGTGGTAGTAAAAGTTTGGTTTGTTTTGAATTTCGCAGAAAGCTACTCGAGGGCTATCTGCGCTAACCGTCCCTAATTTAGCAGTGTAAGGCTAGAGGGAAGGCAGCTAATCATCACCAGCCACCAGCCAACGCGCTTGGTCATTCCGGGCCATTTGTTTTTTAATTTCGCGCAAAACTACTCGAGGACTATCTGCGCTAGCCGTCCTTAATTTAGCAGTGTAAGATTAGAGGGAAGGCATCTAGTCATCACCCACCACCCATCGCCAGCTCTTGGGCTACTCTTTTACCAACGAATAGTGGATTGACTACCACGTTATAACGCCCCCATGGTTGAAAGGGCGAGCATGTTTGGTGTGACTGTGATTCGAATTCTCGACCCTCAGATTACAAGTCGAGTGCCTTAACTACCTGGTCATGCTGGACCAGGCAGTAAAAGAAGACAACAAGGTCGGATTCACGCTTGTAGCAGAATACGATTAAGGAAACTGGTAATAAATATTATCAAAGAAATATGGAGTAGCATAATCCATAATTAGAGCACAACTGAAACATTACCACAGAAATCCAACTGAAATGGTTGATATTAAAAATCTTTACGCCCAATAGAAGTTATGAATACAAATGGCACGAGAATCGTCCGAGAGGTTTAAAACAATTAGAGACTTAAATTAAAGTTTTAGAAGCACCATTTTGTTTTTTCGCAAAAAACTACACATGGGCCATTTGCGCTAGTTGTCCCTAATTTAGTAGTGTAAAACTAGAAGGAAGGCAGCTAGTCTACACTACCCCTCTCCAACGTTTGGGCTATTCATTTACCAACCAACAAAGAGTGAGATTGACCTTCACATTATAACCTCTCCACGACTGAAAAAGTGAGCATGTTTGGTGTGACGGGAATTTGAGCCTACAACCCGCAGATTGCTAATCGAGCACCCTAACCACCTTGTCATGCCAAACCCTAGAAGCATAAAGCATAATAATTCAAGAAAGAGCTGTACAAATACATCTGTACAGAAGGGCTGTATGCAGCTAGGGATTGCAGCAAACCATTTTCAAAATGTATGAAATAAACCACTTACTGTTTTCTAAGAGGTGTGATTAGGAATCTGAAGCTTTCTTCTAAGAAAGTTTCTGGTACCTATGAGACTACAATAGCACTTTAAACAAACCACGTTATGTTTGAAGAGAAAAATAAAAGCCATGAAGGAAAAGCACTTTGGTTAAACATGGAGGATCAAGATGTGAGTGACAAACATGGACATGGTTCAATCATAATATATGGGATATTTTAACAGTGCGGGGAGTGAAGAAATTCCTTTGACTGAGAAACGAATGAATGCAGCTGTGTAACAAAATCAATCTACAAAATCTAACGACACTATATATTTATACGCTGTTCAGCAAATGTTTTATTCTAAGGTAATGACTTAAAGCATATGGTTAAGTCAACTCTGGAATTTTTGAAGAAATCTAAGATAAAATTTCTGGAATGGCTTACATATTCATCAGATCTCAATTCCCAAATAAACACTTTGGAATGACCAAAGTAAAACTGTTACCAAATATTACGTATCCAGTCTGTTATAGCTGAAGGAAATATGCAAGACAAAAAAGATTTACGATGTAGTGTTCCAGTTGAGAATTTTCAAACCCATATGTGGAGATATAAAATATTAAGGTACAAGTGCCAGTACTTTGGTCTTAAGTTGCTTCTTGGAGATTTCTTTTATTTAAATTTCTAGAAAGTGGGTATTTTACGTTTTCGATTTATTGAAAACGACCCTAAACGCTGCATCGATTCAGGTTTCTTCTTTTATGGTGTAATAACCAAATGTGCTAATTATTTGTCTGCAACTCTATATGAAATAGACGTCTCTAATTATCAGTGTAATGCTGAAGATTAATTAAAAGTATGAATTTTTTTTTCACTGCAAAAACTT
Source organism: Tachypleus tridentatus (assembly GCF_004210375.1). Taxonomy (NCBI): domain Eukaryota; kingdom Metazoa; phylum Arthropoda; class Merostomata; order Xiphosura; family Limulidae; genus Tachypleus; species Tachypleus tridentatus. The sequence goes on along the minus strand of NC_134832.1, from coordinate 57,978,338 downwards.
TCGTACTAAGTTTTTAGGTTCATGAATGTTTACAGAAAACTACATATATAAAGCATATTTTTATTATAACAATGATTTGTCAAATGTGTTAGCAACCCTCATTCTGAGTTGATTGGCTCGATCACTGTCACTATGGTAACTGGAATCTGACTTATCCTACGGTTACTTTGTTTTGGATTTTTTGCCCGAAAAGGAAGCCACGTTTTTGTTTTTGTTTTTAGTTCCAGAGTAAAGCCACATTGGGTTATGTAGTGGGCCCCAGATTTTAGAATTGTAAGTCCCTAAACTTACAACTGTATTCTCAAGATAGCTGATATGGGAATTAAAACTTTAATATAATATAGCACAGAACAACGTTTCGACCTTCTTCGGTCATCTTCAGGTTAACAAAGATAGTTCGTCACCGCGAGTAAACTTACCACTGTCCCACCGGTGGACAGGGGCTGAAAAAAGACCCTGAAAAAGGTTATATTTACGCTTTGTTATTTAGGTGCGTCCTTCAAGTTAAAGACACAAGCACTTAGTCAGTTAAATGAGTAAATTATTACCTTTCCTAAAGCAGGGAATGCAATTAGCAGCTAATTAGGTCATTATGGACTGAAAAGCTGTTGACATCATAATTTGGAGAGGTATTCTCAGCTAACATATGTAAACTGCACACAAGTTGACTGGCACACCCGGACAAAGCTTCTGTCATCATTATTTGGAGAGGTATCCTCAGCTAACATATGTAAACTGTACACAAGTTGACTGGCACGCCCGGACAGAGCTGTTGACATCATTCTTTGGAGAGGTATCCTCAGCTAACATATGTAAACTGTACAGAAGTTGACTGGCACACCCGGACAGAGCTGTTGACATCATTATTTGGAGGTATCCTCAGCTAACATATCCTCAGCTACACATATGTAAACTGTACACAAGTTGACTGGCACACCCGGACAGAGCTGTTGACATCATTATTTGGAGAGGTATCCTCAGCTAACATATGTAAACTGTACACAAGTTGACTGGCACACCCGGACAGAGCTGTTGACATCATTATTTGGAGAGGTATCCTCAGCTAACATATGTAAACTGTACACAAGTTGACTGGCACACCCGGACAGAGCTGTTGACATCATTATTTGGACAGGTATCCTCAGCTAGCATATGTAAACTGTACACAAGTTGACTGGCACACCCGGACAGAGCTGTTGACATCATTATTTGGAGAGGTATCCTCAGCTAACATATGTAAACTGTACACAAGTTGACTGGCACACCCGGACAGAGCTGTTGACATCATTATTTGGAGAGGTATCCTCAGCTAACATATGTAAACTGTACACAAGTTGACTGGCACGCCCGGACAGAGCTGTTGACATCATTATTTGGAGAGGTATTCTCAGCTAACATATGTAAACTGTACAGAAGTTGACTGGCACACCCGGACAGAGCTGTTGACATCATTATTTGGAGAGGTATCCTGAGCTAACATATGTAAACTGTACACAAGTTGACTGGCACAACCGGACAGAGCTGTTGACATCATTATTTGGAGAGGTATCCTGAGCTAGCATATGTAAACTGTACACAAGTTGACTGGCACACCCGGACAGAGCTGTTGACATCATTATTTGGAGAGGTATCCTCAGCTAGCATATGTAAACTGTACACAAGTTGACTGGCACACCCGGACAGAGCTTCTGACATCATTATTTGGAGAGGTATCCTCAGCTAACATATGTAAACTGTACACAAGTTGACTGGCACACCCGGACAGAGCTTCTGACATCATTATTTGGAGAGGTATCCTCAGCTAACATATGTAAACTGTACAGAAGTTGACTGGCACAACCGGACAGAGCTGTTGACATCATTATTTGGAGAGGTATCCTCAGCTAGCATATGTAAACTGTACACAAGTTGACTGGCACACCCGGACAGAGCTTCTGACATCATTATTTGGAGAGGTATCCTCAGCTAACATATGTAAACTGTACACAAGTTGACTGGCACAACCGGACAGAGCTGTTGACATCATTATTTGGAGAGGTATCCTCAGCTAGCATATGTAAACTGTACACAAGTTTGCTGGCACACCCGGACAGAGCTGTTGACATCATTATTTGGAGAGGTATCCTCAGCTAGCATATGTAAACTGTACACAAGTTGACTGGCACACCCGGACAGAGCTGTTGACATCATTATTTGGAGAGCATGCCATTCTCTTGCCTGTTAACCACAGCTACCTACTGATACCCATTAAACGGGCTGAGTATACTAAGACAATAAGATTAGAGTATCTTACTCAGTAACTGCATGCACCAACAGATAAAAATTATAGGATCTGAAAATTGTATGTGACGAGGAAATTGATAACGAAAGGCAAAAGCTGCAAAATCATTCATAACCACTGGTAGAGTAAGATAAAATTGAACGTAGTAAAAAAAAAAAAAACATTTAAAAACTGATGACGTAAGACAAACATTGAGATAATAGTACGTGAATGGTACGTGACAGCTGTTGAAGTAAGATAACATACGAAAAATATACAAATAAGTTTGTAAAATAAGATAGACCATTGATGTTGAATACAATACGTTGCAGTGATCAAAGAAATCGTAAATAAAGTTGGTAACTGAGAATAACAACACGGAATCTTGGGAAGTAAGATAGAACTTGTAGTTGGGGAAGTAAAAATTCAATAGACATTTGGTCAGTGAAATAGGACTATAATTGGCAACGATAGCTAGTAACATAGCAACTGGTAAAATAAAGAAAGAGCCATTTGATATTTAGATAAAATATATAATGAAATGGAATTGACGATTTTACGTAACTGCCGATTGAAAATCTTTATGTATTGATTCTGCTTAAAATTTCAAAAGAGTGAGCCATATTAGTTTCTCGCAATATAACTTTTAGTATCGCATGTGGAAACTTTGATTTCTTACAACAAAAAAAACAGTTGTTGAAACTAATATTCATAAAATATTGGAATCATATATACTTTGTGATAACTTACTGATGGTGTATGTCTTGTACGATAAAGTTGAATTTCTGTCGATATGAAAATAGATACACGAAAAATGACAGTTTAAAACAATCTAACTGCAACTGAGGAAAATATTATTGGAGTGTGTGTGTTTTTCTTATAGCAAAGCCACATTGGGCTATCTGCTCAGCCCAACGAGAGAAATCGAACCCCTGATTTTAGCGTTGTAAATCCGGAGACATATCGCTGTACTAGGGGGGGGGCAATATTATTGGAAAAACTGAGTTTCTTATTCTAATATAACTTGAAATAAGTTTTTTTGTTTCTCTTTTTACTTCTTCTAGAATTTAGCCAAATATATTTAACCAATTATAAATTACTCGAGGTGAGTCAAAAATATATATTTTTATTTTAAAGTACACAGATTTCATATTTTTAGTGCTGGCTAAATATAAAACAGTACGTGTAGTGGCCACCAGGGGTACTGATTGGATTTTGTTAGTTACTTATTTTATCGTAAGGTGTATAAATACAGTCTATGTATTGTTACTCGTTAGTGAGATATCAAGGGCAGAAAGTATTTATATTGATACTTGGTTTTGGTTTCTTTTACATTTCGTGTAAAGTCACCCGAGGGTTATATGAGTTAGTCGTCCCTAATTTGGCAGTGAAAGACTAGAGGAAAAACAGCTAGTCATCATTCCAGTCCCGTATTACAATGTCAAATAGCCTAAAACTTTATTGTATTGTAATTACGATTTAGAAGCTAAATGCATTTCGATATGTATATAATTTATGTTTGTTTGAATTTCGCGCAAAGCTACTCGAGGGCTATCTGCGCTAGCCGCCTCTAATTTAGCAGTGTAAGACTAGAGTGAAGGCAGCTAGTCATCCACACTCACCGCCAACTCTTGGGGTACTCTTTTTCCAACGAATTGTGTGATTGACCGTCATATTATAACGCCCCCACGGCTGAAAGGGCAAGCATTTTTGGCGAGACCGGGATTCGAACCCGCAACCCTCGGATTACGAGCTGATCGCTTTAACACACTTGGCTGTGCCGGACCCATATAAGTTATGTATTTGACGACAAGAGTGATAGATACAGTTTTTTGTTTTCTAATGTAAATATATTTTAATACAGAAACACTGCACAATTCAGGCTAGCAACGATTACAAATTACGATTTATGCACACGAGTTTTACAAATTGATGAACAATATTGAGTATTTCTTCTGGTCTGGAACTTGCTCGATGTCTTATCGAGGGTTCACGATGAACAAGTTAATTTCGAGTTGATGTTGGTACAATTCACTTAACCGTCGCTCAAGAATATGATTAGCAGTGCCATCTGTTAACGACATAACACAAAAGGTATAGATTATTACCTCAGTGCATCAGCCTTTATATCAGTGGTCGAATCAACAACATCGGGCTATCTGGTCAAAATATGTCCATATATGGACACTAACGCGTTTTTCTTTTTCAGAATGTTGGAAATATTTATGAATTTTAATGGTACTTAAACATATTAATTAAGTTCAAAGTGACCATTTTACCTCGATCGATCGGATCTAAGTTCCGTTTCTTTCAGCTTAATTTCTCCTAAGGCTTCAATGTATGCTTTTCCAACCTCGAGACGTTTATTTTATCTTTTGACTTTGATACGACCTTGTTCAATTTTGATTCATTTGAGTTTTAACTGGATCTTTAATTTATCTTTATTACTGAACCCTGATTGACTAATACCTCTCTAGGCAACAAATGATAATGACTAGTGGTTCAATAACACGTTTCTCTTCTTAACGTCGAGTTTTAAAACTTTGTAAATGTCAAGCAGCTCACTTTTACTATATCTTTTTAGTTGTCCAATCAAATCTTGATAACCGGACATGATCGAATCTTATTGGCCCTGATAAATGTAAACTGAATTATGATTTGAATTTAGATCAAATTATTTCTCTGATTCAAATCTCGGACACGAGTTCCCGGTTTATTATGGTATGCATTACAAATTCAAACAACCTAAAATTGAGTTAAATTGTAATTTAGATTTAGAAGTTAAATAAATGTCGATATGTGTTCCAGCTATGATATTTGCCAACAAGGTTTCTTGTTTGATAGAAATATAGTTGAATATACAAACGATAATACAATACGCAATAATGGTTATTACAAATATTGAAATATGTACTAACGTTTTACAAACTCATAAACGGTATCGAGTTTTCTTTCTGGCTTGAAACGATCCTGATGTCTCACTGAGGGTTCACGATGAGCTATTTATTTTCGAGTTGACACAGGCACAACTAGTTCTTCGCTGATCACAAGCGAGTTTTTTTTTTTTTTTGCAGTTGAAGTTATATAATGACTTAGTTAAATATGGTAATATTCGATGGGTAATCCCCTGAAATGAAACGGTTTGTAACATTTTCGAAAACTATAAATGTTTCTGGTCAAATATCTGTAGTTTCAAAGTAGTTATAGCTTTGGAGATTTATATTATACCAACTGTAGTAAACTAATAACATATACTGTCTCTTGGTGTGTCACGTCGATTAAATGTAGACATGCTTTCAACATAGACGCACTCTAACTAAGTGAGATGTTTTCAAATCACATATCACTGATTGTTCTTTGATAAAAATAACTAATATAGGAAGTAAAGTGTAATTAACTAATCATTTCTACTGGACATGAATAACGTTATTCTTAGATAATTTCAATTTTTATACTGCCGCTAGCAGCTTTGGGTAAAACAAAACATCTCACTGTGCCTTTCACGGTTATATCTATCAGTAACATTAATTTGATGAAATACTATAACAGTATAGCAAGAAGTGTTTTTTTTCTTCCCAAATTTAATACGAAATGTGCAATTTTACTTTCGCAACATAATTATTATCCATTCGTGTATTTATCTAACGATAAATTTTTAAATCATTCTCAGAATCTATTGAGAGCTACCTACCCATATTAGGTGGTTAAGGCGATCGACTCGTATTGTGAAGGTCGACGGCTCGAATCTCCGTTCCACCAAACACGCTCGCTCTTTCAGCCGTGGGGTCGTTATAATATGACAGTCAATCCCACTATTCATTGGTAAAAGAGTGACCCTAGATTGGCAATGGGTGGTGATGAATAACTGTCTTCCCTCTAGTCTTACACTGCTAAATTAGGGACGGCTAGCACAGATAGCTCTCGAGTAGCTTTGTGCGAAATTCAAAACAAACAAACAAACAATCAAAAGTTATTACAAATATTGAAACTTGTCCAAAAACGATTGAACGAAAGAAAAAACTATCATTCTGTTTCAGCTCCACCAGAAGGCAATATTACACAAACACAACAAAATATAGCAACTTGCTTATTGTGACTCTTTAATGAATTTGAACCAAGATGAATCTATACTTAACTTTTGGTACACAAATTAAATTATGTAGTCTAAGGTTTTACCTACTGTTGATGCTAAGAAAAGATTTTTATTTGTGTTTTCTCTCAAACAATTTGGATGGATTTCACTTATTTTTACGTGTTACATGAACACAAAAAAAAACTAACGTTGTAACATTATTGTTTGATTAGATTTTTTGAGGGAATTCATACAGATAAGTAACATGTAGTTTTTACTCACATATCAGCTAGACAACATTGTATTCGAACTGTGTTACCATTAAGGATGGTAATGTTTCGAAAGCACCATTGGAACAAGATGTCATCTTTGTTCCAAGTTGCATTCTGCGAGGAAGAAGTGGATTCTTTGTTTTTTATTAATGGATGCTAAATCTCATTTACCACTTATGTGGTATGCTTTCAATAATAAATATGTATCTAACTGCCAAGAAGTAGGAAAAGTCCTCGGCTAAGTTTATATTACACAATTTGCTAGAGATAGATAAGCATCCACTGGTTGTGGTTATTAGGTGCTCGTGTTACAAGCGCTCACTCCAGCGTTTGCTGCAGTTGGCTCACATATTGTTTTTGGAATAGATTTCTTAATTCTCATAATGACAAAATACAGATTACTTGATTTTTTGTTTGTTTTTTATTAAGCACCAAACTATACTGTATATTACCTGTGACGTTCCCATCCTGAGTACCGAAACATGACTTTTAGCGTTATAAGCTTTCAGACGCACCTCTGAACTACTGGGAATGGAGGGTGGTTATATTGAAAGCTATTTAGAGCAGAGTTTTGACACTTAGTCAACATTTATAAACTAAATTTTAATAATTTGATGTTCCTCGATGAGAAAACGTTAAATTTACAAAACTACGACGCTAAAATCCGAAGTTCGATTCCCCACGGTGGACAAAGCAGACAGCCCAATGCGGCTTTGCTTTTAAAAAAACAACAACCACATCTTTAGTTTCATCTCACTAAGAATACTTGGTCCTATTTTCTATTCCTAGACAAAGATTGGGAAGTACTGGAGATTTTGAAAATTTCTGGAAGACGTCACGTGTCTGTAGAATCAAAAGATGGCGAATGATATTAGAATGCATGATGTTCAGGATAAAGCAACATATTTGTTTAGTTCGGTTTTTATCAAGACTTATTCCTCCTGCACGGGTTCTTCTTCACGCATACACTAACTGAATTTTGATCTATTTCTAAAAAAAATAATTTAAGTTATATTCCTAATAAATTATTTAATTATAAAAATACAGCCCGAAATGAAAACTTGTTCATGTTTATAGAAGTTTTTATTTTAATATACAAGTTAATTATTTCATCAAGCCATAAGAAAACCTATACAATCGTTATTATCAATGGTATTATTCCAAATATAACTGTGTTGCCTTAGAAACGTATATTTGCAACAACAAACACTTTACAACATGTATTGAGCAACATATATTGTGACATTAAACAATCATATAACAGTTGCTTGGGTAACCAATATTTTAAGACCTTACACCATACAACAGTTACATACGTCACGTATTGTAACAACAAAAGTTATTCAACTGTTACTTTTGTAACGAATAGTTTTTGAGAAAACAAAAACTATATTACTACATCAAGTGTGAAAAAATTAATTTTACAGTTATCTGTCACCTTACGCGCATGCATTTACTTATGGGTGAGATAAAGATAAATATTGAACCAGCTAATGAATAACTCTACGCTTCTGTTTAACGTAACAAATTTGACAATTATTTGCCCGGTATGGCCAGGTGACTTAAGGCGTGCGACTCGTAATCTGAGGGTCGCGGGTTCGCATTCCCATCGCACCAAACATGCTCGCCCTTTCAGCCGTGGGGGCGTTATAATGTGACGGTCAATCCCATTATTCGTTGGTAAAAGAGTATCCCAAGAATTGGTGGTGGGTGGTGATCACTAGCTGCCTTCTCTCTAGTTTTACACTACTAAATTAGGGATGGCTAGCACAGATAGCCATCGAGTAGCTTTGCGCGAAATTAAAAAACAAACAAACAAACAGAATTGAATCATTACTAGACAAACATACGTAAAATCTAAAGTCCCTCTCCTTGTTTATAGCAGACTTTAATTTCTCAACGTGGTCTGTAAAATAATTGTTTAATCCATGGAACAAACAAGGCTATTGAAACTAGTAAATGAACAGTTAAAGTATCAGTGTAAACAGTCTCATATTATGTGCACATAAGACATGCTAATATAATTGAACGTTAAAACTTACATTCTATTCCTGTCGTTTGAAAAATTTTTATATATGAACACGTGATAAGGTTTAGGAGTAATAACAAATCTACACCACATTCCAGATAGAGAACATTGAAGTAAACAAGTCTCGAAGCGAGGTTAAAAAATCCGCGAGATGCGCTATCTCTAATATGTAAATATTTACTTTCAGACAACATTGAAACAGAAAGAGGATAAAAACAAATCACTTTGTACATCAGTTTTTTCTTCCTGTCAAATCGTCTCTTATCTTTCCTGATTGTGTTTTCAGTCCTTGGTAAAAACTGTTCCTTTTTACTTCACTTATAAAAGCACGGGTATACCAGTTCTTACTGAACTTATTCCTCTCAGGTAGTTTCTTTAGTACCTGATTTATAGAAGTGTTTACCTGTCCTCACTAAAACTGTTCCTGTTAGATAGTCTCTTTATTACCTGATTTATAGAAGCAAGTGTTTACCTGTCCTTACTAAAACTGTTCCTGTTAGATAGTCTCTTTAGTACCTGATTTATAGAAGTAAGTGTTTACCTGTCCTTACTAAAACTGTTCCTGTTAGATAGTCTCTTTATTACCTGATTTATAGAAGCAAGTGTTTTCCTGTCCTCACTAAAACTGTTCCTGTTAGATAGTCTCTTTATTACCTGATTTATAGAAGTGTTTACCTGTCCTTACTAAAACTGTTCCTGTTAGATAGTCTCTTTATTACCTGATTTATAGAAGTGTTTAGTGTCCTTACCTGTCCTTACTGATTTAAACCTGTCTGTCTAAAATTATTCCTGTTAGATAGTCTCTTTATTACCTGATTTATAGAAGTAAGTGTTTACCTGTCTTTACTAAAACTGTTCCTGTTAGATAGTCTCTTTATTACCTGATTTATAGAAGTAAGTGTTTACCTGTCCTCACTAAAACTGTTCCTGTTAGATAGTCTCTTTATTACCTGATTTATAGATTACCTGATTTAAGTGTTTACCTGTCCTCACTAAAACTGTTCCTGTTAGATAGTCTCTTTATTACCTGATTTATAGAAGTACCTGATTTATAGAAGTAAGTGTTTACCTGTCCTTACTAAAACTGTTCCTGTTAGATAGTCTCTTTATTACCTGTCCTCACTAAAACTGTTCCTGTTAGATAGTCTCTTTATTACCTGTCCTTACTAAAACTGTTCCTGTTAGATAGTCTCTTTATTACCTGATTTATAGAAGTACGTGTTTACCTGTCCTTACTAAAATTGTGTTTACCTGTTTATAGAAGTGTTTACCTCACTAAAACTGTTCCTGTTAGATAGTCTCTTTATTACCTGATTTATAGAAGTAAGTGTTTACCTGTCCTTACTAAAACTGTTCCTGTTAGATAGTCTCTTTATTACCTGATTTATAGAAGTGTTTACCTGTCCTCAAGTGTTTACCTGTCCTCACTAAAACTGTTCCTGTTAGATAGTCTCTTTATTACCTGATTTATAGAAGTAAGTGTTTACCTGTCCTTACTAAAACTGTTCCTGTTAGATAGTCTCTTTATTACCTGATTTATAGAAGTAAGTGTTTACCTGTCCTTACTAAAACTGTTCCTGTTAGATAGTCTCTTTAGTACCTGATTTATAGAAGTAAGTGTTTACCTGTCCTTACTAAAACTGTTCCTGTTAGATAGTCTCTTTATTACCTGATTTATAGAAGTAAGTGTTTACCTGTCCTTACTAAAACTGTTCCTGTTAGATAGTCTCTTTATTACCTGATTTATAGAAGTAAGTGTTTACCTGTCCTTACTAAAACTGTTCCTGTTAGATAGTCTCTTTACTAGATGATATATAGAAGTGTTTACCTGTCCTCACTAAAACTGCTCCTGTTAGATAGTTTCTTTATTACCTGATTTATAGAAGTACGTGTTTACCTGTCCTTACTAAAATTGTTTCCGTCAGGTAGTCTCTTTATTACCTGATTTATAGAAGTGTTTACCTGTCCTCACTAAAACTGTTCCTGTTAGATAGTCTCTTTATTACCTGATTTATAGAAGTAAGTGTTTACCTGTCCTCACTAAAACTGTTCCTGTTAGATAGTCTCTTTATTACCTGATTTATAGAAGTAAGTGTTTACCTGTCCTTACTAAAACTGTTCCTGTTAGATAGTCTCTTTATTACCTGATTTATAGAAGCAAGTGTTTACCTGTCCTCACTAAAACTGTTCCTGTTAGATAGTCTCTTTATTACCTGATTTATAGAAGTGTTTACCTGTTTACCTGTCCTTACTAAAATAGAAGTGTTCCTGTCCTAGATAGTCTCTTTATTACCTGATTTATAGAAGTAAGTGTTTACCTGTCCTTACTAAAACTGTTCCTGTTAGATAGTCTCTTTATTACCTGATTTATAGAAGTAAGTGTTTACCTGTCCTTACTAAAACTGTTCCTGTTAGATAGTCTCTTTATTACCTGATTTATAGAAGTAAGTGTTTACCTGTCCTTACTAAAACTGTTCCTGTTAGATAGTCTCTTTACTAGATGATATATAGAAGTGTTTACCTGTCCTCACTAAAACTGTTCCTGTTAGATAGTCTCTTTATTACCTGATTTATAGAAGTGTTTACCTGTCTTTCTAAAATTATTCCTATCAGGTAATCTCTTTATTACCTGATTTATAGAAGTACGTGTTTACCTGTCCTTACTAAAATTGTTTCCGTCAGGTAGTCTCTTTATTACCTGATTTATAGAAGTGTTTACCTGTCCTCACTAAAACTGTTCCTGTTAGATAGTCTCTTTATTACCTGATTTATAGAAGCAAGTGTTTACCTGTCCTTACTAAAACTGTTCCTGTTAGATAGTCTCTTTATTACCTGATTTATAGAAGTAAGTGTTTACCTGTCCTTACTAAAACTGTTCCTGTTAGATAGTCTCTTTATTACCTGATTTATAGAAGTGTTTACCTGTCTTTCTAAAATTATTCCTATCAGGTAATCTCTTTATTACCTGATTTATAGAAGTACGTGTTTACCTGTCCTTACTAAAATTGTTTCTGTCAGGTAGTCTCTTTAGTACCTGATTTATAGAAGTAAGTGTTTACCTGTCCTTACTAAAACTGTTCCTGTTAGATAGTCTCTTTATTACCTGATTTATAGAAGTAAGTGTTTACCTGTCCTTACTAAAACTGTTCCTGTTAGATAGTCTCTTTATTACCTGATTTATAGAAGTAAGTGTTTACCTATCCTTACTAAAACTGTTCCTGTTAGATAGTCTCTTTACTAGATGATATATAGAAGTGTTTACCTGTCCTCACTAAAACTGCTCCTGTTAGATAGTTTCTTTATTACCTGATTTATAGAAGTACGTGTTTACCTGTCCTTACTAAAACTGTTCCTGTTAGATAGTCTCTTTATTACCTGATTTATAGAAGTGTTTACCTGTCTTTCTAAAATTATTCCTATCAGGTAATCTCTTTATTACCTGATTTATAGAAGTACGTGTTTACCTGTCCTTACTAAAATTGTTTCTGTCAGGTAGTCTCTTTAGTACCTGATTTATAGAAGTAAGTGTTTACCTGTCCTTACTAAAACTGTTCCTGTTAGATAGTCTCTTTATTACCTGATTTATAGAAGTAAGTGTTTACCTGTCCTTACTAAAACTGTTCCTGTTAGATAGTCTCTTTATTACCTGATTTATAGAAGTAAGTGTTTACCTGTCCTTACTAAAACTGTTCCTGTTAGATAGTCTCTTTATTACCTGATTTATAGAAGTGTTTACCTGTCTTTCTAAAATTATTCCTATCAGGTAATCTCTTTATTACCTGATTTATAGTAGTCGTGTTTACCTGTCCTTACTAAAATTGTTTCTGTCAGGTAGTCTCTTTAGTACCTGATTTATAGAAGTAAGTGTTTACCTGTCCTTACTAAAACTGTTCCTGTTAGATAGTCTCTTTATTACCTGATTTATAGAAGTAAGTGTTTACCTGTCCTTACTAAAACTGTTCCTGTTAAATAGTCTCTTTATTACCTGATTTATAGAAGTAAGTGTTTACCTGTCCTTACTAAAATTGTTTCCGTCAGGTAGTCTCTTTATTACCTGATTTATAGAAGTGTTTACCTGTCCTCACTAAAACTGTTCCTGTTAGATAGTATCTTTATTACCTGTCCTTACTAAAACTGTTTCTACCAGATAGTCCCTTTATTATCAGTTATAGAAACAAGTGTTTACCTTCCCTTATTATAGTTGTTCATTCATATGCCAATTGAGTTAATGTTTCATTATTTCTCTGTTAAGGCGAAGAAGGATCTTCATATTAAGGCTGATAAAAACCTAACAGTTTGTGAGACAAGGGTTAAAGTACGTGAATGTTTGTTTACTTCTGATTTCCCTTATTTAACACCCGCGACACGAGGCAGCCCAGAATCTTTTAGTGAACTGCAAACGTTTTCGTTCCTAAACTGTTTGCGAGTCTTCATAGACTTATTCACGTTTGTACTTTTGCTCACAAGTTTGTGTTAACTCAGTCCCGTCACAGTTGCACTAACATTCAGGAATTATCTTTCCTACGATTGTTTAAAAATTATAGTAAACCAAGTCCTGTTCGTTGCTACTTACACTTTTTTACATTCATATTTCCATCCATACTGTTGTTTATGAGCTATACAGAGCCAAATCAGTTTTCTTTAAAGCTTTTAACTGGCCATAATCTTTTACAAACTAACTCCATTTTCTACCGTTGTTTACGATACAGTAAACTTAGTCCTGTTGCTTACAAACTACCAAGTAAAACCTTGTCTTTATCTCAACTGCTCACTAGCTCTATACGAACCTATTTGCCTTGCATAGTTGTTAATGTCTCTCTAAAAATCCATTTCTCCTCTGTAATTCTTTGAAAGCACTTTAAGTATATTATTTATGTACAGTTGCAAGCAAATAGCCGTTTTATACTGGCCCGGCATGGCCAAGCGTGTTAAGGCGTGCGACTCGTAATCTGAGGGTCGCGGGTTCGCATCCCGGTCGCGCCAAACATGCTCGTCCTTTCAGCCGTGGGGGTTAATCCTACTATTCGTTGGTAAAAGAGTATCCCAAGAGTTGGCGGTGGATGGTGATGACTAGCTGCCTTCCCTCTAGTCTTACACTGCTAAATTAGGGACGGCTAGCACAGATAGCCCTCGAGTAGCTTTGTGCGAAATTCAAAAAACAAACAAACAATACTTTTAGCCATTAAAAAAAAAAAATTACCCCTGTAAATGTGTTTTCACTGCAGAAACGGAAAAGTGTTGATCCCAGTATTTACAGTAATTTCTAATGTGCTTTGTCGTACGTTGTTGTTGTAACACCAATATTGCATAGGTATATTAAAGCATACCTTGCACATTACTGTGTAAAAAAAATGAATAATTGATTTTCGCTCAGCTTTCTTCTCCTTGATATTACATTATATACCGTTGTACAAAATAATAGTGAGAGAATACTTAACTGTGAGAGAAACTCGCTCAATACCATTCATTTTCATTACTTGCTAGAGAGTCATTAATATATTATTAAACTTAGGACTCATCTACATCACAATATAATTTTACACATACCGCTCTCTGCTTATATCGTTCTAAATAACGAACGTTTTTATTTATGGTTAAAATAATATTTTAGAAAATAATGAGTCCATTTGAAAGAAAGGATTTTGTGTGTGTGTGTGTTTTCATATAGCAAAGCCACATCGGGCCATCTGCTGAGCCCACCGAGGGGAATCAAACCCCTAATTTTAGCGTTGTAAATCCGGAGACATATCGCTGTACTAGCGAGGCGTGAAAACGTTTTTACTGATTAGAAACGTCTAATGACAATAAGTTTGACACCGTTTTAATAGTTTCCAGAACTTATGAGAACAGGTTATTTATATCTCATCTAAGATACTAACGAGTTTAAACCGTTAGTTTCTTTCGTGTGTTGGGGGAAGTGATACAGCTGATGTATGTACTAACTTATAAATGTAAGATACTTAAAACAGCCAGAAAATGTCTCGAGTGAAGCGTTTAAATTCTGTTGCATTTTAAACGTTTCTTTCCCGGCATGGTGAGGTGGTGAGGGCGCTCCAATCGCAACCTGAGAGTCGCAGATTCGAATTCCCGTCACACCAAACATGCTCGCCCTTTCAGCCGTGGGGACGTTATAAGTGACGGTCAATCCCACTATTCGTTGGCAAAGTGTAGCTAAAGAGTTGGCTATGAGTGGTGATAACTAACTGTCTTCCTCTAGTCTTACACTGCAAAGTTTGAAATCTAATAATTAATATACTTTTCTTTAATTTGTTTAATATTTGAATTTACAGGAAACTAAAGAATCAAGAGAGAAAATACCTTACAGCAAAATATATGAAGTTTAATTCTCCAACAGATTTTCCTATATTATATACATATATATATACTTTGAAAACAAGCTCTTTGCCGAATCATTTGGTTAGGTATTGTCAACAAAGGTGATGTGGGAATCATGTTTATAACAGAGAAATGTTTTCCCGTATCTTGGTAATACAGAACTATATTATTGAATACTTTCTTATGGTAAAATTAAACTTGTGTCAGCCATTAGTGAGAAACACTGGTAACGTAAAGGTTTAGAAGAAACTAGATGCTAGAAAAAGTAAAATTTTGTATTCTGTATTAATTATATTTGAAAGTTTAGGGGTCAATTGTGAATTTATTTTGTAAAAAATGGAACACTTTGTTAAAATGTATAAAAACATCTAATTAGTTTAGGCTCTAACCTGTTAAATGCCAAGTATTTCAGCTGCCACAATACAACTCTAATGATTCTTCATTTTGTAACCTTTTTCGTGACGCCATTTTGGATCGAAAGTGAAACAATATGTAATTAGATCAAATGCATGTATGGTGCTGACGTCTAGCGTTAAAGTTAGGTATTATTGAGAACGAATTAACTCGTCTTTGGCACTGTGTTACCGATCGACTTGGACGACTTATCTTGTCTACGGCACTGAACAGGTTAAGCCAAGGAAGTTTTTTGTTAACGTTTACTTAATTAATTTATTCAAAATAAACGTGATATTGACACACGTGTTTATAGTTTTTAACGCATCAATTAATTTCATTTTCCAGATTTTTTTATCCTGTTGTCGTCGATGAATCTTAGTCAACGTTTTCTAGGGTCTGCGTTGAAACCCGAAGTATTGAACGTGAGAATTATAAACCGATCTGTGACAAGATATGACAGTTGTGTGCATTTCGGTGTTAAAGAGCTCCGTCAATGGACCATGCATCAACGTCAATATTAATATTATTAAATGGATCTGTGACCTTACTCTCTAATTAAAGGCAAAAAAGAAAAGAAAACAATTGAACTTAATAGTTCTTCTAAATCATCTTATTGTACATCTTATTGTATATCTTATTTATTGTATATCTTATTAAATAATGGATCCAATATCGTCAAAACAATTTTTGAAGAAACGATGGAGACCTCCTCTTCAAGTGTTTGGAGTTGGTTTATCTCTCGTCTTTTTCCTATCTTACTTTTACTCCCCGTCGATCATTGATGAACAGAATAGCTCTATCAGTGACTGGAAAAGGTTTTGGGATTTCGAAAAAATAGAGCTAGAACACAACCTCGCGCTTTCTAGACGTCTGCTACAATCCGCGAATCAAAATACCAGTGAGCCAACTAAAAAACCGCCTCAGTTTCCAGAAGATTTGTTCACTGAGCAACAACGTAAGAACGGGTTAGTGTGTCTTCATGTTTTTGGACTTGTCTACATGTTCATCGGTTTGGCCATTGTCTGCGACGAATTTTTTGTCCCTTCTCTGGACGTGATCACCGAAAAACTCCAGATATCCGAGGATGTGGCAGGTGCCACATTCATGGCAGCTGGTGGAAGTGCTCCTGAACTCTTCACTAGCATTATTGGGGTTTTTATCTCATTTGATGATGTCGGAATTGGAACCATCGTGGGGTCAGCTGTCTTCAACATTCTCTTTGTAATTTCTATGTGTGCCATTTTCAGCAAAAATGTTCTGCAACTAACATGGTGGCCTCTCTTTCGAGACGTTACCTTCTATTCCATTATATTAATCATTCTCATGATATTTTTCAGCGACAATGTTATTGTCTGGCACGAAGCTTTGGTCCTTTTTTTATGTTACATCGCTTACGTGTCTTTTATGAAGTTCAACTCTCAAATCGAACATTTCGTTAAGAGGATTTTAAACAGAAATAAAGTGAAGAAGGTACGAAGTACCGATCATCTGATGTCAGGAGTAAGTAGACCGTTAACAGTTTTGTTTGAATTAACTAAATCATTGTTTCAAAAAATGATGGCGTAGTTGCACTTTTTTGGGTTAGTATAACAAAAGTATATTATATTCGTCAAATTAGTTGGTTTATAATTGTAATTTAAAATTTTTGTTTGGGTATAATGTGCCGTTTGAGTAGAATATTTACAATTACATCGTTCGTAATACAGGATTCCTTTCAGCTGTGGGAGCGTTATAATGTGACTCCATATATATATATATATAATTACGAAATGTGTGTTTGTTTGTACCCTAACTCCATATATATATAAATGAATACGAAATGTGTGTTTATTTGTACCCTATATATATAAAGACGAAACGTGTGTTTGTTTGTGCTCTAATTCCTCCGACCCTGTTGGGTAAATGTCGACCAAAAATTGTTTGTAAACATTATGAACTATGAGGAATGTTCTAAGTGGGCACAATTGAACGTAACCCTATTTCTAATTTGTAAATTTTGTAACATAATTGCTTCCACCCTTTTGAGTTAATCTCAAGCAATCTTGACAGGTTGACACTTTAAACAATGTTGAACATTCTAAAAAGATTCAAGATCAAAGTATGAAAGTTGCTGAATATTTCTTAAACATTTTTCTCATGATCAGTGAGATGCACGGTGTTGGTGGGTGAGATCAACAGAAAATGGTAGAAGGAAAGCAAACTGTAAATCTTGTTAACAGAGAAACTTTCTTATAATTTTAAAATTTTGAGATAAATTTCATGTTCATGTTATTATCTTGAAATACATGATTGTTGTTAAGCTTACATTGTTTTAGTTAGGCTTAAGGTAGGTTAAGGCGTATGATTCGTAATCTGAGGGTCGCGGGTTCGAATCCCCCGTCGCACCAAACACGCTCGCCCTTTCAGCCTTGGGGGCGTTATAAAGTTACGGTCAATCCCACTATTTTTGGTAAAAGAGTAGCCCAAGAGTTGGCGGTGGATGATGATGACTAGCTGTTCTCTCTCTAGCTAGCGCAGATAGCCATCGAGTTGCTTTGCGCAAAATTAAAAAAAACAACAACAAAAAACGGCTGTCATCTCGTTTTTGATCTGTTTCTGCCTTTAAGTATCTGGTTATGCAATTAGTTATATGAAATAAAACGTGTAACTGGTATAGGTTTGCATATATCAAGCTTAAGTACTTGAAACTTTCATGTTTTAAATAAATTATTGTCACTTTATTATCAAAATGGCTACGTCACACACTGCAATGCTTTATGTTTTTAGTTATTGGAAGTTTGCTTCTTTGTTATCAATCACAAAGGTACACAGTAGACTATTTCGGTGTGCCCACCTAATTTTAACACCATAAGTTCTTAGTTTTACCGCTGAGGCGCCAGAAGGTTAGTTGGTGTGTAACACTATCCCACGTTTTCGTTTTCGAAACTTAAGACCAAACGTATTTACTACCACTGAGTTCATCAGTATTCAAAACAACAAGATTGTTTCGAACCAGTGCTTTTAGGTTTCAAAGAACAGAAAATTACTGGTAATAGAACTAAATGAAATGTGAACCGAATTACGAACCGAATAATAATACAAAGCGTAAAATCCACTATAGATGTGAGTGAGTGTTGGTTTCTTACTCAATACCTGTATTCAAAGCAGACCAAGGCACAATGATTTCCACTGAAATATTCATTTGCCATAGGTTCCTGTAGACACGCACACCTACGTGAATTGAATAGAAAACTTGAAAAACAAACAAAAGTTATACCATTATTATTTTAACCATATCAATGTACCTGTAGTATATATGACTTTCGTTTTGTTTTATGTTAACGTGTTCAATTCTCTATGTGCTGTCGTATTTTGTGTCGTTAAGTCCGTATTCTTGCGCGAACTGGCTGTGTGAACTACCATATCCTGCTTTATGAGTCACTCTCTGCTTCGCACTATTTTTTACCATTTTTTTTTTACTAGTGGCCGTGAGTTAACGATTTTGAGGAAGGCAAAGCGGAAGAAGATTTGAAACTTGTAGTGATATCCTATTTCAGCACATAGAGTCAATTACCATGCAATAATATAAACAATAAATGTCTAGTTTAAATGTAGCCAATTTCCTTTTGCTCGCTTCTCCTCTATTAGAAAACATACAATTGTAACAGAACATGATATCATTTATTTCGTTCTGTCAACGTAATTAAAAAAAAAAGACAAAAATTATGTTATGTAAATATTAATTTTGTATACAAGTCTAAAGATGACGTAATTCCATTGTATCGGTCGCTGACTGGGCCACATTTGAAGTACTATGTTCAGTCTTGGGTTTCTTAGCTTAGTAAAGATATTAAGCTGTTGGAAAGAGTTCAGGGGAGTGTTGGTAAAATGGCACCTGGGTTGAAAGGTTTATCGTATGAGGACAAATTAAGATACTTGTAACTGATAGTTATAACTGATAGCTGTTTAATCTTGAAAAACTGAAGGGTCTGAGCTGATCTGATTGAAGCGGTTAACATTTTATAATGTTTGTTTGTTTGTTTTGAATTTCTCACAAAGCTACTAGAGGGCTATCTGCGCTAGCCGTCCATAATTTAACAGTGTGAGACTAGAGGGAAGGCAGCTAGGGATCACCACCCGCCCACCGCCAACTCTTGGGCTACTCTTTTACCAAAGAATAGTGGGATTGATCGTCACATTATAACGCTTCCACAGCTGAAAGGGCGAGTATGTTTAGTGCGATCGGGATTCGAACCCGCGACCCTCAGATTACGAGTCGAACGCCTTAACCCACTTGGCCGTGAAGGGCCTGATTTTATAAGGAACTGATAATATTGAAAAACAAATTTTATACCTAACGCGAATTATAGAAATACAGGACACAAATATAGACTTAGACAAGGCAAAGGTAAACTTCAGCTAAGACCGTTTTACTTTTGAAATAGGGTGGTTGGCTTATGGAATGCGAGTTTTATGAAGGTTAATTGAATGTTAAAGGTTAGCTTTACTTTTGTCTTTTTTTAACTTTTTCAATTATATTTTCCATTTGCATTAGACATAACGAAATTATTTTGCATTATGCTTACATGTTGCAAAAAGAGTTGTTTGTTATTGTTTTTGAATTTCTCGCAAAGCTACTCAAGGGCTATCTGCGCTAGCCGCCCCTAATTTAGTAGTTTAAGACTAGAGGGAAGGCAGCTAGTCATCACCACCCACCGCCGGCTATCGGACTACTCTTTTACCAACGAATAGTGGTATTAACCGTCACATTATAACGCCTCCACAGCTGAAAGGGCGAGCACGTGTGGTGCGACGGGGATTCGAACCCGCGACCCTCAGATTACGAATCGATCGCCTTAACCCACCTGGCCTTGCAAGGCCTTTGGCAAAAGAGATTGTTTGTGTCCGTGCATGGCTAAGCTGGGCTACCCGCCCTTTGTCTACTGCATGTATAAAACCCTCTCAAACGTATCACTAATCCAACTCGGGCTGTAAGAAACGCGAGCTGATTTAATGATATAGGACTAGAGCAGTTTTGTTGCGTTGAGAAAAAAGACCCTATGGATACTGGCTCGAGACATTGGCGTCATATCATAAAATTCTTAATTACACAAATTGCTCGCAGGATATTGGTTAGACATGTGGATCTCAGCGTTCTGGTCGAATTATTCAAGAGTGATAGGCCACAATTTTGTGTTTTTATAACTCATATGTTTTGAGGAACATGAGAATGAAGTTACTTTATAGACATCCAATATACCCAGATTTACTATCCATTAGAAGAAAGTTTAAAGCCGTTAAAATGTACTATTAGCTTTCGATAAATAGATGTAAAATAGATATGTAAGTATCTGTTAAACGTAAAAAAAAGTGTATATTGAAAAAAAACAACTCGTAAAGTTATGATGCTTTATTTCGCATCCAGTTTAGAGCTCTCACCTAAACTGTTGACTTCTTAATGGAAATACAATTTGAAATTGTTCCTTTCGAAGCACCTTTATAATGATCAGCGTTACTTAGCGTTATATTTTAAAATACTGAAATTAATCACTTATAGACTTTAATGTATTCATGTTTGAACCACATATTCAACACAATAACCTCGTATTTTAATAACGTATGACGATTTTTTCTAGATATATACTGTGCGAACATATTTCCATTTTTTTTGTGTTTAACGTCCGAACGACCTAAACCAAACTGTTTTCATTTCCTGGAATAAATCTTGTTAAATGAGTTTTTTTGCAATAATTGTTTACAATATGTTTTGTTTGTGGTTACGCACAAAGATACACAATGAGCTAGCTATCTGTGTTCTACCCACCACGGGTATCGAAACGCGGTTTCTAGAGTTGTAAGTCAACAGACATGCTGCTGCGCCACCGGGGCGTTCAGGAAGAGTGATAAAGCTTGCGTATGCAAACACGATTTTCCCTTGTCATGTGATTAATTACTGTAGCCAGAATCCCTGGTCTTTCTGATGCAATCCATTCGAAGTATTCTAATTAGCACGTTATATTTGAAATTATATTTGTAATTTGTATAATAAGACAGATTATCTGAACGTCATGAACGATTACATACAAAAGCAAAAACTTTTGTCAGTCATCTGTAGAATGATGTGTAATTCAGAATTTAATGTATGTTGGATATAGTATACGACGATTAATCTGTCTGTGTTGGATACAGTATACAAGGGATAACCTACTGTTTTGGCAATGTCCTTTTGCTTCATACAGTTTCTGGACAGTAAGGTAGTTTGACGTTCAATAAATTCACACCAAACGTGCTCGCCCTTTCAGCCGTGGGGGCGTTATAACGTATGGTCAATCCCACTATTTGTTGGTAACGAAGTAGCTCACGAGTTGGTGGTGGGTGGTGATGACTAGCTGCCTTCCCTCTAGTATTACACTGCTAAATTAGGGACGGCTAGCGCAGATAGCTCTCGTGTAACTTTGCGCGAAATTCAAAACAAACTAAATCAAACCTATAACTTCTGACGCACGACGAGGCTTGACTACTTACACCAAGTACAGTGAAATTCACTGAGAAAGTGTTGATATGTTTTGTAAACTATTACAGCAAAAGCACACGCTTTTATAGAAAACAGGTATGCATGTGTGTTTTGACCAATCAATGTTCTAAACAACTTTACGGATCAAAATAAACAACTTGTACTTCTTTATCACACGCAACCTTATCTATTATTACTTGGACATTTAACCAACATGTGTGTAGGCAATAACATTAACATATAGAACAGGGTGTTAACATTTAGGCTGAGACTGTACAAGACTCACGTTTTAGCGAAAATTATATCGTATTACTACAAATAGCGAAAGCATGGTTATAACAAGAACGTTTTGGATATTCTACGACCGACTACCAGTCGCAAATCAGAGGTGTTGAAGATAGCAAAACAGTTTGTCATCAACAGTAACAGTAGTTGCAGCAAAACTAAGAATCTTCTTTGAAAGTGTGAATAAAACCATCCGCCAACCTTAACAAAGCAATATTTACAAACTAACTCAAAGAACGTGACCAAACGCAAAACCAGTTGTCGAATGCTGTAAGATGTGTATCTGATATTTAATCAATGGAAGTACCTCGCTTCATTGAAGGAAACGCACGTGTACTTGAATATTTGTAAAAGTCCGATTAACTTATCATTGTTATGTTTATTACCAAACATGAAGACAACACATCCAGCAGTATGTCCAAACACGCATCACTTCCTACTCACCTTCTCATGTCTTTGGATTTTTAAACCAACAAACCCTCAGAAGTTCTCCATGCATAGTTGTTGGACTTTGGAAAACATATAAAGCGGAGGGAACACAATGCTATCTCAGTGTATTGCGTCAAAACCCTTAAAGTGCAAATTGCGCTGCAGAGCAAAGGCCCAAACCAGACCAATCACAGAGAACGCAACTGGTGATTAAGGGAGGGACGGTTAGGCCTGGACGCTGAATTGTATATCTTGAGCATTCCTCTGTGGTATCAAAGCAAAATTGGAATAAAACTAATTTCAGGTCATCTGATAAAAATAATGAACATTTTTGGAGATACTCACTTTATGACACTTTTATATTATTGGTCTTTTGGGTCATTAATGCGAGAAAATATTCTTACTGTAAACCTGTTTCACAAAATACGTTTTCTGCCTATTAATAAGGATGGATGGTATATCTGTGTTATGCCCACCACAGGTATCGAAACCCAATTTCTAACGCTGTGAGTTCGCAGACATGCCGCTGTGCCACTGGGGAGCGATCATTTATGTGTAAAATTCATTAACACAATAGATCTAGTTTGTATGAATTAGAGGAAAATAAATGATATATACATTCTTCGGCTACAATAGCATGTATATAAAGTGTCCACCCCTTCCTTCACAGTTTTCACATTTTGTCGTCGTTGTAAGGAACTATAAATTTAGTATTTATTCAAAACTGAGTGTGGCTGTATTTCCTTCTTACAGCATAATCACATCAGGCCATTGAGGGGAATGAAATTCTTGTTTTTAGTGTTATAAATCTAGGGATTTACCGCTGTTCCACCGGGGGACTCCAATTTGAAAAAAAACTATAAAAACACTGATATTATGTAAGTACGTTAGATGTTTCAAAGACAGTTAGAATAATCTCAAATGCATAAACATTCAACCCTTTTGCTGAGGTAACCTTAAATCAGTTCAAATACTAAAGATTAGTTTCAAAGGTCACAGAATAAGTGTAATGGTCTCTGTGTGAAATCAAAGTGATTTAATTCGTAATGAAGATAAACTCACTTGAAGTAAAAATATATATCAGGACGGCTGGTATG
Source organism: Tachypleus tridentatus (assembly GCF_004210375.1). Lineage (NCBI taxonomy): Eukaryota > Metazoa > Arthropoda > Merostomata > Xiphosura > Limulidae > Tachypleus > Tachypleus tridentatus. The sequence goes on along the minus strand of NC_134832.1, from coordinate 57,954,669 downwards.
GGTATTCATACTTTTACTAATAAACCAGAGAACAACGTTTCGACCTTCTTAAGTCATCTTCAGGTCAACGGGTTTGTCAGTCTGAAGATGACCTAAGAAGGTCGAAACATTGTTCTCTGCTTTATTAGTAAAAGCGAGTTAACTTGACATCAGAGTAAATAAACAGAGTGATAAACAAAGAAACTACGAAGACCGCGGTGTCTCTTAAATAAGTCAGGAATAAAAGTGGTAGAGAAGCACAGACCAGAAGAAGGCTACGAGAAAATTTCAAAGTCACTGATTATCCCTTTGACTACAATGAATTCCATCATTAAGAAATGGAATACGCTTCATACCACTCAGACACTACACAGACCAAGACGCCCTTACAAACTAATCAGCTGGACAAGCAAAAAAACTGGTTACGGAAAGCCTCTGTGAAGACAACAGTGACTCTGAAAGATTTGCGAAATACATGTTTGAAATGGGAATCAGTGTTAATACATTAACAATATCCTGATCTCTATAGAAAAGCTGACCTGAATTGACCAATAGCAAGAAAGAAGCCATTAGTGAAAAAGAATCATCTTAAATCTGGTACGGAGTTTGTGACAAACCATGTAAATGTTACTTCAGACATGTAGAAGAAGGTTTTCTAGTCAGAGGAGATTGTGACAAACCATGTAAATGTTACTTCAGACATCTAGAAGAAGGTTTTCTAGTCAGAGGAGTTTGTGACAAACCATGTAAATGTTACTTCAGACATGTAGAAGAAGGTTTTCTAGTCAGAGGAGATTGTGACAAACCATGTAAATGTTACTTCAGACATGTAGAAGAAGGTTTTCTAGTCAGAGGAGATTGTGACAAACCATGTAAATGTTACTTCAGACATGTAGAAGAAGGTTTTCTAGTCAGAGGAGATTGTGACAACCCATGTAAATGTTACTTCAGACATGTAGAAGAAGGTTTTCTAGTCAGAGGAGTTTGTGACAAACCATGTAAATGTTACTTCAGACATCTAGAAGAAGGTTTTCTAGTCAGAGTAGATTGTGACAAACCATGTAAATGTTACTTCAGACATGTAGAAGAAGGTTTTCTAGTCAGAGGAGAGCAATGTTAAGCTTTTTCAGGACCTGAATTCAAAGCTTTACCTCTTGCTCTAGTTCAACACAGCACATCACCCAGTCAACACCATCCAAACTGTCAAGCATAGTGGTCACAACATCATGTTATAGGAACACTTCTCATCACCAGGAATTGGGGAAGCTACTCAGAAATACTGGAAGATGGATGGTGCAAAGTACAGGTGAATCTTAGAGGAAAACCTGCTTGAATAAACGAAGAATATAAAACTGGATCGAAAATGCATATTTCAGCAGAATGGTTTGGTTTCTTTTGAATTTCGCGCAAAGCTACACGAGGGCTGTCTGCGATAGCCGTCCCTAATTTAGCAATGTAAGATTAGAGGGAAAGCAGCTAGTCGTCACCACCCACCGCCAACTCTTAGGCTACTCTTTTACCAACGAATAGTGGGATTGACACTCACATTATAACGCTCTCACGGCTGAAAGGGCGAGCATGTTTGGTATGACGAGGATTCGAACTTGCGACCCTATTTAAGCAAGACAATGACCTGAAAGACGAGGCCAAAGCTATATAGATTGGTTTCAAAAGAAGAAGATAAATGTCTTGAAGTGTTCCAGTCAAAGTTCCAACTTGAACCCAATGAACATTTCATAGCGAGACTTGAAAATTGCAGTCCATCAACGAACATGTCAGAATTAAAGCAATTTTTCAGAATGAACAAAATTTACACCATCTATTATGAAAAGTTGGTAGAGACTTATCCTTAAAGACTCACAGCAGTAATTACTGCTAAAGGTGATTCCATCAAATATTGACTTAAAAGAATGGATAGTTGTGAAATTAGCGAACTTCAGTTGATATATTTTCTTTACAGGTTCTGATGATAGTTCAATCTCCATCACACACATCAGTGTTAAGTTTGATCATTAGAAATATAAATAAAAAACAAGTTCATTATGAGAATTGTTTACTTTATCTGTATTTCATCAAAATGCGGCATTATTTGGTAAATTTGAATAATTTTGCTTGGCACTACTTGTAGACATTGAAATTAGTAAAGCATATTGCATATTACACAGTTTCTTTCAAGTTTTAATGTTATCATTATTGAATATTTTGTCTTATCATGAGAGTTTTACCGTCATAAAGAAATCACTCTTAGTATTTCTAAGGTTACCTTTCTGTAAAGGTTCAATCCATATTGGATAAACGTTTGAATCAAACATATATGTTCTTCACTGTTACTCAATAATGCAATTTTTACAAATATTTTACGAAACAAATACTAATTATATAACTTAAAACAAAGGAAGAAAATAATCTATCAGGCAATGACAAACGTTTTTATTTTTGTGTGTATGTATTCGATTATTTGTGTATATTCCTGGAAGCGAGAAATATCTTTGTTTGTGTGTTTTGTTTTTGAATTTCGCGCAAAGTTACACGAGGGCTATCTGCGCTAGCTGTTCCGAATTTGACAATATAAGATTAGAACAGCTAGTTATAACCACCCACCGTCAACTCTTGGTCTACTCTTTTACCAACGAATAGTGGGATCGACCGTACCATGGTAACTCTCACCCGGCTGAAAGGACGAGCATGTTTGATGTTACGGGAATTCGAAAATCTTTGAATCGATTTGTTTTCATTAACAATGCGTGGAGTAGACAAAAGGAAATGTTAAGCTAGGTATAGTAATGTATTCTCTGGAGATGTGGGCTTGCACCGCGAGTTTACTCCCACACAAAAGGACTGATTTAAGCTGCAAGTTGATTTTAACCATTTTGTATGTTTATTCTGAGGTGTTCCTTTTCAGTTCAGTAATGGATGTGCCCAATTTAAGAACATGTCTCTCTCTCTGCCACTAGTTCTTTAACTACTATTGGAAGATGAGTAATTGAAGAATAGGATATAATAGGGTATAATTCTTACAGATGTCAGGTATTCACAGTGTGGTCACGTTAACCACTAGGTCAGGCGTTTGTTTAAGTAATCGGTTTGTTTAATTATATGTATACATACAAAGTATTGGTAACTAAAATAAAATAAGAGTATCTTTTTATATCTTTTACTTCTATAAAAAAATTGCAGATAGCAAGTACACTAACAAGGTTTATTATAACTTTAGAATTATCAGACAGTCTCTTCGTGTTTTAGTAAGTTTGCAGCCTTATGAAATTTTGCATTTAGGTTTTACTAAACATTTACGACGCAGGTTTGTCACATACTAGAAGTCTGGAGTCCAAAGCTGGGTTCGAATCTGTGCAATAACGCAACACTTTAAGCTGCAATTTTGTTTTTGTTTTAAGTTGATAGTTATTCCTTTAACGTGGGTGGTAAGTTCCTGTTAGCTGTCTGCGTTCGGCCCGGCATGGCCAAGCGTGTTAAGGCGTTCGACTCGTAATCCGAGGATCGCGGATTCGAATCCCGGTCGCAACAAACATGCTCGCCCTTTCAGCCGTGGGGGCGTTATAATGTGACGGTCAATCACACTATTCGTTGGTAAGAGAGTAGCCCAAGAGTTGGCGTTGGTTGGTGATAACTAGCTGTCTTCCCTCTAGTCCTACACTGCTAAATTAGGGACGGCTAGCGCAGATAGCCCTCGAAAAGCTTTTCGCGAAATTCAAAACAAACAAACTGTCTGCGTTTCCTCTTTAAATATTTCATAATTAGGGACGAAGGTGGGCAACTTTAATTTTAAATAACATCAACATTTTATGAAAAAATTATACGTAGCTGTTATAAACGAAACTTTCAGCATTCATTATTGATTTCTCAAATCCATATGCTTTTCTAAAACATTAATAGATTCTTCAATAAAGCTGTTGGCGTCTTTCTTGTTAAAAGTATTTTTGTGTTTTGCAAAATAAAATTCATAAACAGCAATAAGAAGGCTACGTAAGTTTTGTTTTTAAACATTTTTACCAAATTTTTATTGTTTTCCAAAAATTATAACATTTTAAACTGGCAAAAGTATACGGTTTTACCTAAAGTAGGATCTTTAAGGTCTGCTTGTTTTAGATCAAAGCCGCTGTTGGTTAGCTGCTGTGTCCACTGAGGGGAATCGAACCTTGGATTTCGGCGTTATTAGTTCGTAGAATTAACGCTGTCCCATTGAGAGACGGATTATTACGTTTATTTATTAGTGTGGTAACCACTTGCCACACTATTCGAGAGCTGCCGTGAGAAGTGCTAAAAAGGCTTGTTAAAAGTGAAAGTTTTCATCATTTGATTTTTGTCTGTTTTATGTACCTTTATTGTACAGGTTTCTTACCCCCCGCGAGTACAGCGGTAAGTCTACGGATTTACAACGCTAAACTCAGGGGTTCAATTCCCCTCGTTGGGCTCAGCAGATATCCCAATGTGGCTTTGCTATAAGAAAACACACACAAACGCACACACAGCTTTCTGAAATTGACTTTGTCACTAGAATTTCCTTCGAGTCTGTTTCACTAGATATTCAGTACGTCACAAAGAAATACCACCTACGTTTCGTTTCGAACTGCCAAGTGAGAATCTTGATCTAGGTAAGTGTAATTAAACCGAAGAAAGCACAAAACGAATAGAATACATGACTGATACCTCGTATTTCAATAAGCTTCGTCCTATAATTACAACTTCCATAGAGTGTGGCTTAACAAATGATTTCCGTTCATAAACTTAAATTAAGTAAGTAGCGTCTATCACAGAAACCTATTTTGAACGGTGTTATTAGATTCATTGAATTTTGGTTATTTGAGCACTACCAAATAAAATATACTGCATTATTTTTTATGTTACTTACCTATTTCTCATCATTAAACCATTAAAAATCTCATTGTATTTTCAAGGTATATGAGCTACAAAAAGGGACCGTATTTTCATTTTTAAAAATCAATTTGATTACACGTGCAAATAATTTATTCCAGAAACTACTTCCGTAATTTAAGCTTTGAGTATTTACCGCGAGTTGTCGCCAGGCAACGGTGCGATACAAATACAGTTGAAAGTTTATTTGTTTGTTTTTAGAATTTCGCACAAAGCTACTCGAGGGATATCTGCGCTAGCCGTCCCTAATTTAGCAGTGTAAGACAAGAAGGAAGGCAGTTAGTCATCACCACCCACCGCCAACTCTTGGGCTACTCTTTCACCAACGAAAAGATTGACCGTCACATTATAAACCCCCACGGCTAAAAGGTGAGCATGTTTGGCGCGACGGGGAAGCGAACCCGCGACCCTCAAATTACGAGTCGCCCGCCTTAACACGCTTGGCCATCCCGGGCCACAGTTAAAAGAAGGAAGTACAATTCTAAAATAATTACAAAACAAATAATTTATTGAAAAAAAGGGTCAAACCTAAAAAAACGTGTTTTGGTGGTCTTGTGCCACCACATTCAGGATCTATCTAGGGATTTTTTTTAGAGCTAGCCACCATTTTAAGTAAATTATTTACTGTGTAATTATTTTAGCGTTGTACACAATTAATTATATATTTCTATATCCTTCACAAGCGTCGTTTTAAATTATTTATAGTGCGAAAAGTTTTACTTAAAAAGTACAGCGGTAAGTCTACGGATTTACAACGCTAAAATCAGGGGTTCGATTCCTCTCGGTGGACTCAGCAGATAGCCCGATGTAGCTTTGCTACAAGAAAACACAAACATACTTAAAAAGTGTGATATATGTTTAAAAAAAGACCTTTAAACTAGTAGCAAACTGTACAATATTTAATTAGAAATGATAACTACGGATTGAAGTTATATTTGCTTTTATTTGTTGTTAACTTATGTAAAAGAAATGTATTTATTGAAAATTACGTGAACGCACTTGCATACATGTACCAATATACGCGCCCAGGCAAACTTGTAACGACCTCGTAGTGGTGACTTAAGTAAGTTATTCTTCGCAGCCTTTAAGTGATAACACTACTCTGAAACATACCATTGTTCTGGATTCTGGAACAACTGTAGCAGGGCAGCTTTACGTTTTTGAACACAGGGGCTTAGCATCAGAATGTTCTTTACACATTTCCAAACACCTCTAAGATTTCTTAAACAACTCGCTGTAAACCAGGAAGTACCTCTTCCTATATTTTATATCCAATCACTTCTTTGAATGTGATATTTCAGGTAGAGATCTTGTCAATATGATTTAACCATATCTGTTAAACAGTAAAAAAGTATTCATTGAAGCATTTACTAAAGAACACCATAATCAAAGAAAAACTTGATAACACAGCTCACCTCATGTGAGTATCACTAAACCATTGTCATGTAACACTTTTCAAGTTTTCCTAATCGTATTCGAGAAACTGTACAAAAGATTAACATTTAGAAAGTAGCACATGGTGTTTTTGTCTTCTGAATATTATAAGTAATTTACCACTGGTTTCTAATCCCTACAAGATTGTACATAAGACAAGTAGCGTCATTATCAGATATGTTCAACAAAGAAAGAGAAAGAAACCCGAAGATTATTCGTTATTTAACCTGAATAAAACTTGAATGAGCTTTCTGGTAATGTTGGTTAAACATAGAGTTCATAGGTTAAACTGCCAAGTCAAGAACCTTAGAGTTCACGAGCTAAATCGACAGGTAAAGAATCATAAGGTTCACGGGATAAACCTGCCAGGTTAAGAACCATAGTGTTTATGGGTTAAACTACCAAGTCAAGAACTATAGAGTCCACAGGCTAAACCAGGTCAAGAATTATAGAGCTCACGGGCTAAACCGCGAGGTTAAGAACCATGAAGCTCACGGGCTAAACAGCCAGGTCAGGAACCATAGAGTTCATGGGTTATATCTCCAAGTCAAAAATCACAGAGTTCATAGGTTAAACTATCAAGTCAAAAACCATAGAGCTCTGCTGTATTCTCTCATCATTTTTAAGTACTGACCAGATGAGAAGCAGTTGTCTCCAGCCATTACAACTACAATCGCTTTGTGCAACATTAAACACCAATAACAAGTTTGACTGCCGTTTGTTTAGCGCCTCCGTAGCTGAAAGTGCTGACACTGCTCAGAACCATCATGTCTCGAACTCTGGATCCTAAAGTTAAGACATAACGGTGGTCCTTTTCGTAATGCTATTTATTTCATTGATTTTCCCTCTGAAATTTTTAATACTCTGCTTAAATTAACTCTCGATTCTTTGACTCTTAAGGAAATGCTCATTAAAAATCGGCCTACGTGGCAATTTGTAATTAGTATGATAATATTTACGTCACATCTCAATACTTATCAAGAAATCTAGGGATTGGTTATTCTACTTACATGCACGCCTTCATGTCAACCCACAATTTACTAAAAGCTCACACGCTATATTAATATATTCAAAGCGATACTCTGGGTATTAATTAAACAAGTACTTGGTTCAGATCCTATATTTGGTAATCTACTAGAATAACCCTGTTAGTGACCTTAAGAGACACGTGTCCCTCTGTGATAACAATTTACAACACGAATTGTGATGGTTTACATGGCGTGTTGTGTACGTCAGCGTATGCAACCCTGGAATGCTCCAACTTTGTAGTGTATAATAAAACGACTTGTATTTGTTTTGTGTTTAATTTAGGTAAGCCAGTAAAATTACATACACGTCTACATGTTTTCGTGTTCGTTGTGTTTATATAGATCAGACGACGTAGACAAAAGTAATTTATACAGTGTTAGAGCTATGCTCCTTTGTATGTTCAGCTAAAGTGATCAAGCAAAAAATACGGTATTAGTATTTTATATGCTGTAGGTGTTTAATTTAAGAGTCTTCGTAAAAAGCACAGGCAACTTTAAAGTAGGTTTTGAAAATTGCTAACTGTAAGGGTTATCTGCGCTAGCTGTCTATAATCTTGAAATGATAGAGCATCACCCATCAGTAACTCTTGCGTTACGCTAATCAATTTTGGCCGTCGCTGTTATAAGGTATCTAGTTTTCCAAACGTGAAATGCGTTTTTTAAGATAATGAAATTCGAACCTTTGGCTCTCGGGTCCACATTCGAGCACTTTCATCACAAGGCTATATACAGCCTGCCGATATCAAAATTGTTAGTCTATTTATATTTTGTTTATTTTTTATTCATATTAAGTAATTTTGTATAAAAAAAACACACCAGTTATATCTTTGCCTATTGTTTGTTAAGCCTAAAACTACACAATGTGTAACTTGTGTTACGCCCATTACTGGTATTGAGGCCCGTATCTTAGCGTTATAAGCCTTCAGGTTTACCGCTGAGCCACTAGGGGCCTTGTCTACTGGTTCGAGAGCTATTTGCGTAAGCCATCTGTGATTTAGTATCGATAGATTACAGGGAACGCAACTGTTTAACAACACCCATTGTTAACTCTTGGCCAATATTTTATCAATGAAAATTGGTTTTTTTGTCAAGTTATAACTTTCCCACGACTGAAAAAGCGATAAGGTTCGAATACGCCCTCTGCAGTGTATTTGCAAAAAAAATATAACGCGTAAAAAAGAAGCTAATAAAAAACAACACACTGACTGATTTAAAAGGGATAAAGCTTTTCTGTTGAAAACACCGAAAGGGTTTATTGATGAAATACGATAAAAAAGTATTTCACGAAAGTGAAAGAGAGAAAGGAAATCTTCAATAGCTGCATCACTTGAAATTCTTTTAGGCAGGATTAGAGCAAATTGGTCTATGAGACCTTCGGCAAAATCAAATACATTTCCTGAGACCAAAACTGTAATTAAATCTCAAATAGGTCAAAAGATGATGGACCTACAAGCTAAAAATGTGTAATTGAAGGAAAAACCAAATAAACTCAGAGTCGTACTATGAGCCGTTATGCCGCGGCTAAAAACACAAGTTTTGAAAGAGCTAAGCCTTGCCCTCATTCTCTTTCACGTTTGTTAAGTGAAAAATTCTGTAGCTTATTTTTAAATTTTATATGTCAATATGCACGTAATTTGGCTAAAAACGAAATTACTATTTCTTGTTGATTATGTTGAGTACAATATGATTAATGCATTAATTTATGAGTTTTATCGATTGAGAATTTGAATACACTTTTATCAAAGCTGATTTTTAACTGTACCTATCTTCAACGCACAGAAAATATCTTACTATGATATAACTTTCCGTCTAAGCGTTGGCTTACAAATAACTTGCTTTAGAGGAATCTGTAGTCTGTGTAGTCTGAAACAGTGAAGAAAATGTTTGCTTTCTCTGTGTGGCTGCAGTCCGGCATGGTCAGGTGGTCAAGGTACTCCACTCGTAATCCGAGAATTGCGGGTTTGAATCCCAGTCACACCAAACATGCTCGCCCTTTCAGCCGTGGGGACGTTATAAAGTGACGGTCATTCCCACTATTCGTTGGTAAAAGAGTAGCCCAAGAGTTGGTGTTGGGTGGTGATGATGATGACTAGCTGCCTTCCCTCTAGTCTTACACTGCTAAATTAGGAACGGCTAGCGCAGAGAGCCCTCGTGTCGCTTTGCGTGCAATTCAAAATCAAACAAACAATTATTTTAAAAGTTTATTCAAACAAATCTGTTTTGAGAATCAAAATGTTTTTCTCGCAAGTCCTACCACCAATCAAGGTCTTTTGTCTCTGGCCCGGCATGGCCAGGTGGGTTAAGGCGTTCGACTCGTAATTTGAGGGTCGAGGGTTCGAATCCCCGTTGTACCAAACATGCTCGCCCTTTCAGCCGTGGGGGCGTTATAAAGTTACAGTCAACCCCACTATTCGTTGGTAAAAGAGTAGCCTAAGAGCTGGCGGCGGGTGGTGGTGACTAGCTACCTTTCCTCTAGTCTTACACTGCTAAATTAGGGACGACTAGTGCAGATAGCTCTTTTGTAGCTTTGCGCGAAATTCAAAACAAATCAAATCTGTTCGGCTGATTAATGTTTCACGTGAGAAAAAATTCTTTGGAGGATTTTTCCAAATCGATAAGGTATTTAAGAACAAAAATATTACTAATCGTGGTTATCAACTGTATTAACATTTATTATTAATCGATATGATTGTTTCAACTATATCTTCACAATATTAAGTACACAAAAAATAGCCTTAAGTACATGTTGTGATTTAAATATAACCTTATGAATAATGTATAATAATCCATTATGTTTTTGTTAGATATTTTGACAAAATGTCTCTTATCTTTAAGTAGGAAGTTTGTGTGTTGTGAAGCCAAAACAATCTCTTGCAGATTACACTGTATTTTCTTGTTTGTTCTCGAACTTCCAGAATACACTGTGTTTTCTTGTTTGTTCTCGAACTTCCAGAATACACTGTATTTTCTTGTTTGTTCTCGAACTTCCAGAATACACTGTGTTTTCTTGTTTGTTCTCGAACTTCCAGAATACACTGTGTTTTCTTGTTTGTTCTCGAACTTCCAGAATATACTGTGTTTTCTTGTTTGTTCTCGAACTTCCAGAATACACTGTGTTTCCTTGTTTGTTCTCGAACTTCCAGAATACACTGTATTTTCTTGTTTGTTCTCGAACTTCCAGAATACACTGTGTTTTCTTGTTTGTTCTCGAACTTCCAGAATACACTGTATTTTCTTGTTTGTTCTCGAACTTCCAGAATACACTGTGTTTTCTTGTTTGTTCTCGAACTTCCAGAATACACTGTGTTTTCTTGTTTGTTCTCGAACTTCCAGAATACACTGTATTTTCTTGTTTGTTCTCGAACTTCCAGAATACACTGTGTTTTCTTGTTTCTTCTCGAACTTCCAGAATACACTGTGTTTTCTTGTTTGTTCTCGAACTTCCAGAATACACTGTGTTTTCTTGTTTGTTCTCGAACTTCCAGAATACACTGTATTTTCTTGTTTGTTCTCGAACTTCCAGAATACACTGTGTTTTCTTGTTTGTTCTCGAACTTCCAGAATACACTGTATTTTCTTGTTTGTTCTCGAACTTCCAGAATACACTGTGTTTTCTTGTTTGTTCTCGAACTTCCAGAATACACTGTGTTTTCTTGTTTGTTCTCGAACTTCCAGAATACACTGTGTTTTCTTGTTTGTTCTCGAACTTCCAGAATACACTGTGTTTTCTTGTTTGTTCTCGAACTTCCAGAATACACTGTGTTTTCTTGTTTGTTCTCGAACTTCCAGAATACACTGTGTTTTCTTGTTTGTTCTCGAACTTCCCGCAAAACTTAACGAGAGTTATCAGCGTTAACTGTCCATAATTTAGCAGTGTAAGACTAGACGGAAGCCAACATCCACCGTTAATTCTTGGGCTACTCTTTTACCAACGAATAGTGGGACTGACTGTAACATTATAACACCCCCACGGCTGAAAGGGCGAGAATGTCTAGTGTGACGACCCTCAGATTACGAGTAGAGCGCCCTAATCACCTGGCCATGCTGGGCTGTGTGTGTTATTAACAGGTGTGGTGGATTTTTCACCGTTTTGTATGTAGAATTGTGTTAATTCAAAGTAATCTATATTTTCAGTGAATGTGTCTTATCACATAACTATCATGTTGTTCTTGTTTTCAAATTTGCTTCACTGATATATCTTTTCAATCTACAATTAGAGGCCTCATTTGGTAGAAGTAAAAGCCACATGTGTAAAGTTATTCAACAAAAACTGCTCACATTTGACGAAAGGTTTTGTACACATTTACGTAAAAAATCAAGCAAATTATCCGTCTAACATTTTAACTGTAGCTTTAACTAAGAGTGAAGATGGACGGTTTTTAGTTTTTTGTCATTCGGACTAAATACGGCTGATTTAGAACAAATATTGGTGAGGCCAAGCAAACTACACTAGCAGTTTTTAGCTCAAGTTATCAAAATAATCATACGAGTAGACGCTCATTCTCATTACTGATTATTCATTCTCAACTTTTGAGTACGAATCTACTAAATTTTAAAAAATTATCCTCATTACAAAGCGTTTAGCGTCACGTAATATTATCTTAAACAATTAGCAAAAATAATGATACTTGATACTGCTGTACCGAGTGCATGGAGGTGATGACAAGAAACTGTTAGTCTAACGTTCATGGCGTTACTATTCAGCAATCTGTAACCAATGCTTTGGAGAGGAAACTAGCCCATAAATTTTAAAGAATGTGGTTGGTTCTATAAAGCATATGTTTGTTCCGAATAATAGGGTGTGATTATAGGCAGCGTTTTTTTTTTTACCTGGGGAATGAATAAATAATATTTGGTTTAAAATTACTACCAGTGCTTTAAGTGTAACTACTGGTTTGGTCGTCAATATTGATTTCATGACTTTAAGTAACGCGATAAATCTTTATTGGTCACACTTTTTGTTTTCACACCTAAGATGTTTTTTCATCAGATCATGCTTCACTTCGTTGTTCATGGCACAGCGAAGTCGAGTTTATTCTGTTTTCCGTTTTCATCGCAACAATTGATTGATAAGCTTATGTCTTTTGTGTGTGTGTGTGGAGAGTTATCCATTAAACACGAGCCACACTACATCTAAGGAAACCAGAGATTAGAATTGCTCGTATGAGCAAACCTAACAGAAGAATGCAGTTTAGAAGACTTTGTTTAAAACTTTATTAAGCGTCCAATTCCTTTCACTAAAAACACGTTAGGACAAGGGATTAGGTTTGATTTCCCTTTAGGCGAGGTCCAGACTCTATAAACCTTAGAAACATAAGAAAGAACAAGAGATCATTCGGATGTCGTTTTCTTTGTTTTAGAATTTCACACAAAGCTACGACGGCTATCAGCGTTTGCTGTCCATAATTTAGCAGTGTAAGACCAGAGAGAAGGCAACTAGTCATCATCACCCACCGCCAACTCGTGGGTCACATGTTTACCGACGAATATTGGGATTGACCGTTACATTATAATGCCCTTGGCTGAGAGGGCGAACATGTTTGGTGCTATGAGGATTCGAACCCCCAACATTCGGAGTGCGATTCGAATGCCCTAACCATGTCGGAAATGTTGTAAGGAGAGCCAGGTTTGAAATTAATCCTTATAATATGAAACGTACGAAAACCAGCCCTTAAAACTAATTATTAAAACTCAAAACTACTCGAGCACTATTTGTGAGAAACATTTTCCCGAAACCGCATCCCAAATCTTGTTGTCTTTCATTATTACTTTCTATGTTTTTTGTTGATCGTTCGGCTAGGCTAGTTTTCTTTCAAAATGAAAATGTTTATTCACGTGTTCATAAATTATATTTTAATATTACGAATTGTAACGGTTGACTGGAAAAGAACGTTCGACATATCATAATGTATTAAAGTGTTTCAAATATTTAATTCAGTGCAGAAAACAAAATGGACCGATAATTTACCGCCACAGAAGCGAAACAAATGTCAAAATGTATGAAAGTTCTTTAGTAGCAAAAAAACGTTTTGCTGTTTATTCGACAAGAAGAAACGCATACCAGTGCTTTTAGTAGTTCACTCATGTTTCAAATTGATGATTGAATATTTTTTATATATTTGTATTTTAAGGCAAAGCTACAAAGGCTGTTAGCCGCCGTCCGTTATTTTCAAATACTGATCGGGTGGAAGGCAACCAGTCAGGTGTTCCTAACCATCCATCATCCACGCTAGTAGACTAACTAGGCACTGACATGGACAGGTGGTTAGGGCATTCGAATCGCAATCTAGGATCGCGGATTCGAATCCCCGTGACTCCAAACATGCTCGCCCTTTCAGCATTGGGGACGTTATAATGATACTATCAAGCTCATCGCTTTCGATAAAAGAGTAGCCCAAGAGTTGGCGGTGGGTGGTGATGTCTACCTCCTTTCCTCCTAGACTTGCGCTGTTAAAGTAGGGACGGCTTGCGCAGATATCCCTTGTGTAGCTTTGAGCAAAATTCAAAACAAACAAACAAAGAGACTGACTGGCACTCTTATAACACATGCACAGTTTAAAATGCATAAAATATTTTGTGGCATTCGAATCCGCCTGGTTAACACCAACTCTAAGACTTTACCACTGAGTAAATGTATTCCCTATAGATTTCTTTTGCAAGTTTTGAAAACCGAACTGTGACTTGTGATATTTATTCTTCCTGGCGCGTTACATATTTAAAAACCAGAAATATGTTAGTAACTCTAGATCGTCAATCTAATTTGGTGTACTGTTCCTAAATAAAATCATGTTATTGTAATAGAAGTCAAAGCGAATTTTAAAAGTGCCAAACAAATCAATCATACGTGTAAAGAAACTTACAGTAAAATAATAAAAACAAAGAAACAGTAGACAGGTTTTGTGGGGGCGTCCATTATTTGACAATTATTACGGAATACAACACTTTGTTTTCGTTATATGTCTTTATTTTTATTCCCTTAAGGTCCGATGTCGCATCCAATAAAAATAAAAGAAAAAAACAAGCAAAAAATTACTTTAGAAAGGCAAACCCTATTTTACGATTATATATATATGTTTTTCTCTAAGAATCTGCAACTGATAGGACTACTTATAATTAACAACTTTTATATTCAATAGTAATCTGTTCAGATACTTCGTCATTGTGACACTGAACCTCAGATACCAAAGCGGTAAGGCTAATTTTGTCAATATATCAAATAATATATTATCTTTGTGGCTCTTTTACGATAGGTGAACAAGATACCCTCTGTTCTAAAGGTTTTGAAAGACACGATAGACATACGATATCTGTATTGCGGTTGATATAAATACATGTAGAAATAACTTATTTAAGTTCTGAATTTTGAGCAAAGCTATATAAGAACTATCTTCGCCAGCCGTCCCTAATTTAGCAATATAAAACTAGAAGGAAGGCTATTCATCACCACCCACCACCAGCTCTTGGGCTACTCTTTCAGCAACTAATAGTACGATTGAATGTAATATTATAACGCCCCCACGGCTGAAAGTACGAGCATGTTTATTGTAACGGGGATGTGGGAACTCAATAATATGGATAGCAATCGAAAAATTGTAATGAAACACACACACACGCGTATTCCATGTATTGTTTTACTACCAAGTGTGCTTGTAGTATATGTTTACTCATGAGGTTGCTATTACTGCGGTATAAAAATGTACAACCTTAGACTTATGGGAGAAAATGCTTTGATTTATAGGTATTTTCTACGTTATTACAGAAGAAGTACATTGAAGAAATCTACGTCCCCCCCTGGTACAGCAATAACTCTACGGATTTACAACGCTAAAATCAGGGGTTCGATTCCACTCGGTGCAATCAGCAAATAGCCCGATGTGGCTTTGCTATGCTATGTCCCCCCCGGTACAGCAGTAAGTCTAGGGATTTACAACGCTAAAATCAGGGGTTCGATTCCCCTCGGTGGAATCAGCAAATAGCCCGCTATGGCTTTGCTATGAAAACACACACACACGCTATTATTTTCCATTTCTATCTTCTCCTTTTTTCCTTTTTATTTTTAATATGCCTGTACATTTTATGCTAATTTAAAGCTATTTTGCTAAATGTTGTTTTGTCAAGCGCAAAAAAACACAATTCGTGTCCCCCCCGTGACAGCGGTAAGTCTACGGATTCACAACGCTAAAATCAGGGTTCGATTCCTCTCAGTGGACTCAGCAAATAGCCCGATATGGCTTTGCTATAAGAAAAACATAACGCACACAACAGCAATCTATAAAACAAAATCTTATAATAGGTTCCAGGAAGTTTAATGGAATATAACTCCTTTGACATTTTTATCCACTACAAGACGAAGCACTTGAGTTCAGTAACTTTACCTTCATTAATCAAATTTTCATTCACCACTGATTACAATATATGTACCCTATCTTTTGAGATGGCTAGTTTAATATGCAAAATGGGTAAAACCACAAACGGGTCCTTTGATTTACCTAATCCACAACAAAATAGTAGACTTATTATTCATGCATGTAGTTTTAACAAAGAGACTGGAAACTCATGATTATTTAAAGCACGACATTAATTTGCTAGCTATCTGATCCTCATCTGAAACACCAGGTGGTAATTATAATCTCAATGACATTGGTATTCCACAATCCCCTTTCATCTCCTCTACATCCTGTTTCAGCATTTTGATGTACTTGCTAAAATATAAATGATTAATACAAGTAGCACCATTTCTTTCGTTTAGCGCGAATCATACTGTACAGCCATCCATCCGACTTACCTTTTCTTTTGTTCTCTGTGAAGGAAATTATGTCATAAATCGTATTTTGTTTGTTTTCGATATATACGCACGTACGGATTACCCAGATGTTCTCAAGAATGAACAAAAATGAATTTAAATTACATATTTCTGTTACTTTTAGCATTAAGGAAGGCCTAGCATGGCCAGGTGGTTAAAGCACTCGACTCGTAATCTTGGGTCGCGGGTTCGAATCCCGTAACACCAAACATGCTCGCCCTTTCAGCCGTGAGAACGTTATAATGTGACGGTGAATTCTATTATACGTTAGTAAAGAGTAGCCCAAGATTTGGCGGTGGGTGGTGATGACTAGCTGCCTTTTCTCTAGTCTTACACTGCAAAATTAGGTACGACGAGCGCAGGTAGCCTTCGTGTAGCTTTGCGCGAAATTCAAAACAAATAACATTTTATAGGAGTGTGTGCGTTATAAGAGTGACGGTCAAATTCTATTATTTAGGCTAAAAAGAGAAGGTTAGCTCAAGAGTTCACGGTGAGCGGTGTTGACTAGCTGCCTTTCCTCTAATCCATTACCTCAAACTTAGTAGCGTCTAGGCAGTCAGCTCTCTTGTAACTTCACGCTAAATCCAACAAACAAACAAGTGAGGAAGATAATGAAGACAGGAAACGTTTGTCTGGCGACAAGAAATGAAACAAAAATATTAACACAATGAATCCCCTTTACCGAACATGCTCATTCCTTCAACTTTGTGGGCGTTTCTATGTTACAGTTAATCCCACTCTTCCTTCGCAAACGAGTAGTCCAAGAGTTGGCGGTGGGTGATGTTGACTAGTTGCCTACCCAAAATTCACACACACTAATATAAAGGTCGATTTTGGAGTCTATGTCGTTTTTTCCAGGTCTTCATCTTTCTGACGACCTTATTTATTTACATTTATGTAGCGTCAAAATGATCTATCGCAAAGTTGTCATGTTTTAAGCACATTTCACATCCCAATAAAACCACCATAAGCCATCAAGTATACGAGTGCGATGGTTTCTCAGTATCTAGTCCAACAATCTGATCCACAGTTTATGGTATAACATGTTTAACCATTTCATTCTAAGTGAAGCATGCGATGGCTGATCGGATATGTCATGCGATCAACTTGAATACACGTGAGTCACCCTTCTAGTTTGTTTGTTTGTTTTTGATTGTTTGTTTGTTTTTGAATTTAGCACAAAGCTACTCGAGGGCTATCTGTGCTAGCCGTCCCCCTAATTTAGCAGTGTAAGACTAGAGGGAAGGCAGCTAGCTAGTCATCACCACCCACTGCCAACTCTTGGGCTACTCTTTTACCAAAGAATAGTGGGATTGACCGTCACATTATGATGCCCCCACCTCTGAAAGGGAGAGCATTTTTGATGTGAGAGGGATTCGAACACGCGACAGTCAGATTACGAGTCGAGCACTTGGCCAATTATCGAAGCATTAAATAAAATTGGTACAAAGTGTCAATATTATTTTATTTTATTTTATTTCACCCAAACCAAAAGGCTGAACCGGGCATCAAGATATGAACTTAAATAGTAAGATATTCTACTGTCGCCCTTCTAATCAGAAATCATTCTTTACTATGTTTTATATTGTTATCCACGACACATAGACTGTATTTGATACTAACTTATGTCTTGGTGGATTCTTATTTTTTACAAGACGTTGACTTTTTTCTTACCACAGCTGGGGCACCAGTTGTTTTCTAACGCCACTAAATACAAGGGTTGTAGTTGTTTTGAATTAAGCACAAAGCTACACAATGGGATATCTGTGCTCTGCCCACCACGGGTATCGAAACCCAGTTTTTAGCATTGTAACTCCGCAGACATGCTGCTGAGCCACTGGGGGATAAATACAAGGGATATACCCGTCTTAGAAATCTCAATCTCCAATCTCAACACATCTTTATTATTTCAGTATAGGAATATATTTTGTGTCGGAAAGACCTATTATATATTTTCCTCAAAAGCGTTTAATTACACTTCACAACACTGTTGGGTGTTCCTTATAGATTTTTGGCTGCTGATCACGACAATTGCATCCAAATTTGCCCATCACGTTCCGTTTTATCGAAATCTTCAGTTTCACCAGGACATTGTTACAATGGAAAAATTATATCAGAGCAACTGGAATCCGTCAATGCTTACTGACTACTGTTGGACAATGCAACGTGATGCACCGGACATTGAATACAAACGAAAATCAGTAGCATAACACTTTTAATTATGTTGAACTTAATAACGTATTAGAAACATAAACGTAATTAAATACGTTATGGCCGGTAAGCAGTTAAGTGTCTATTTCTCAGAGTTCCTTCGTGATGAAGCAAAACCAAAACTATATTTGTGCATACCCGCCAGGTACCTGTCACAATCAGCAAAACTTCTTCAGGAAGCAGTTGTGCAGTGTAGTTTATTGTGTAGTTTTATGGTTAATTCTAAACAAACAAACAGATGTCAAGATATAAAATAAACACATTATCAACAAAACTTAAGTTATGAAGCAGTGTTATTACTCGTTCCCCGCTAGTACAGCGGTATGCCTACGAATTTACAGCGCTAAAATCAGGCGTTCGATTCCCCTCGGTGGACTCAGGAGGTAGCCCAGTGTGAAGTGTTCTTTATATTTATAACACTGTATATATAATGTTTCAGGTACTAATTTAATTGAAGTAAAACTACTGGAGTTCATTTTTATTACAGATATTGTCAACTGGTGTGATTCTTGATTCGAAAAAAGGTTGCATGGTATTAGATTTACAAAAGTTCCCAACCAGCCAGCGGTGTGTTTGTTTCAAATTTTCACTACATAAAAGCTATTTGCACAAGCACCATTTTGAAGTGGTAGAATAGAGGGAATGTAGCTATTCAAAGCACCTACCACAAACTTCTAGGCTAATTTTATCTGATCAAATAATAGGATTCGTCTGTATTTTATTTTAGCACATCCGCGCCCCCATGCTTCCGAGATCATTTTACAGTTAGGGAATGCATTTTGTGAAGCACAAACTAAGCAGGCGAACCATTAACCCGCACCCGACCAAACTTCCTGATATAATGACACGATAAATAGCGCTGTTGTTACCTTGTACTAAGGTTTAATTTAATGGAAGTAATCCCTTATTATCTTTAATGTACTAATTAAATAATGATGACTTAAACTTGAATATAAACGGTATAATCCACTAGTAAATGTCTGAACGAACAGTCAATGACACATATGTTTAATCATGCTAGTTTAATTAAAATGTACACAGCCATTAAGGGACATTTTCCTTCCGGAATTTCGTTGTAGTTGATTGTAAATAAAGCTTGTTTTTGTACAAACGAAATGTTAAATGTTCGTGAGAGATCCCAGGTTTTCTCTTTTATTGTATTGGAAGTTTCTAATGACATAATTGGTGTAATACTGATGTTAACCTCGGACTCTGTTTTGGTTTTGCACTTCTTCAAATTCATCAACAAGAATAAGAAAAATTAACGGTTTCTTACCTTCAGATAAAACAAAATTAACTTAACAATAGATAATGGTAACCAACTGTGTGACGTTGTCTGTCACTACAATGGTCGCTTTCAATTTATAACGGTAGAAACAACGATAATATAATAGACACAGATGCTTAAGTGTGATATAGAATGGTTAAAACAATTAAAGTAATGGTATATGATTTGCATTTCGTCCAAAGCTACACAAAGACCATCAACGCTAGCCGTCTCTAAGTTAGCAGTGATAGATTACAGAGAGGACAGCTAATAAACATCACCCATCGACAACTCTTGAACTACTCTTTTACAAATTAATAGTGGGATTAACAGTCATCTTATAACGACCTAATGGCTGAATAGACGAACATGTTCGATGAATGGGATTCGAACCCATGATTCACAGGTTTCGAGTCTACCGCCTTAACAACACTGGGCCCATATGGTGTATATATTATTAAAAGGCAAAACTGTTAAATAACAATAGATGCTAGCTGATATTTAGTGTTTTGTTTATAACATAGTATGAAAACTAGTCGAAGAACTATGTACACATTCTTTCTTATGTCAAGCCATTTTACTGAGATTTCTCACTGAAAAGAGAAAAAAATATTGTTAAACTTTCACTGTTCAGGAATTTTACGATTCTAAGAATGGTATATTATTTTGTGCTAGTCATGACTAGTTGTATCCGGACAGCTCGTCGCATCCGTATTCGTCAGATCCAATTAATCGCACTCCAGATATGACGCATTTAACATTCGTCACAATCATAATTGGTTGTAGTCCTTATTCGTCACACAGGTACTTGGTCACAGCTCAATTTGTATCACTTGTAATAATTACTAGGCTAAGTAGGTTTTTTAAAACCGAAAAGTAGGCTTAAGAAAAACTATTTTAAAAGTAAAAATACGAACTCGGTGTGACGAATACGGATGCGATGAATTGCCTCAAATTCGGCTCGTCAGTGAGACATTAGCTTAATTCTATGGAAAATAACATTAAAAGGCGTGATTTCAGTTTTTTGTGGACCAGCTATTGTAAATCGACAATGGTGTATTTTCACGTGTCACGGAACTAAGTACTTTCATATATATTAACAAAACGTTTTTGGAATAATGACAGTTTTGTCATTTTATTGTGCTTTGGAAGGAAATTTACTTCCTTATCAGCATTTGAACGAGCACTACATCAGTCGAACGTTACAAATCCTCAAAGTGCCCACTATCAGTCATAGAATGTTAGGCAGAGAAGGCCTTATAAAAAGACGTTCATTTATTGTGATTTACTATAACTTGTACTGAAGATTAGGCTCGGTGTATTAAGAACTTATTAGCAGCATAATTTCACGCGTATGTCGAACCTAATATTTGTAAGTTTGATTTTGCCTACTAACCTTTATAAGATTGTATTATATTAAATAAAGGTTTCAAAGTTTTGTTGGGTCGTAAATTTGCAAATCAGTTTATTAATTATACATTCATTAGTTTAAGTTTTGTAGTTCTATATACTAGAAACATCAACACCACACGAACGAAAAATACGTGTACGTCACCAGTTACAGAGAACTGTGAATCATGACTTGTCTACCCTTAAGTCTTTCAACCAATAATACCAAAACATTTGAAACAACCAGTGATGTTATCAAAACGTTTGAACACTATCCGTTGTAATGCCGATTTTCAGAAAGATGCAGTATATATATATATATATATGTATTTATTCATATATAACATGTATTTTATAAGTGTATAGCTAATCTCCAAGCAGTATATATATATGTATTTATTCATATATAACATGTATTTTATAAGTGTATAGCTAATCTCCAAGCAGTATATATATATGTATTTATTCATATATAACATGTATTTTATAAGTGAATAGCTAATCTCCAAGCAGTATATATATATGTATTTATTCATATATAACGACATGTATTTTATAAGTGAATAGCTAATCTCCAAGCAGTATATATATATGTATTTATGCATATATAACATGTATTTTATAAGTGTATAGCTAATCTCCAAATACAAATTATTTCCACATGTGTTTCACTTCATTTTTTCATTTACTATGTCGAGTGAGAACACAACACAGCAAAAGATGTGAGGTGTCATGTGAAATAGACATCACATTCGTTTTGAACAAATATTAATTTCAATATATATTTAGTTTCACATCTTCCATAAAAGCAGTAATAAGCTACGTTGAATAATCTTAAAGTACATGTTGATCTCAGATTATTAATAGATTGAAGGATTAAGAATTAAATCTGAAAAAACCAAAACACAGCATGCAACAAGATTAGTTTTAAGTGTCGTTAGGACTTAGTAAACACTGCATTCAACAAGATTAGTTTTAAGTGTCGTTAGGACTTAATAAACACTGCATTCAACAAGATTAGTTTTAAGTGTTGAACAAATATTAATTTCAATATATATTTAGTTTCACATCTTCCATAAAAGCAGTAATAAGCTACGTTGAATAATCTTAAAGTACATGTTGATCTCAGATTATTAATAGATTGAAGGATTAAGGGTTAAATCTGAAAAAACCAAAACACAGCATGCAACAAGATTAGTTTTAAGTGTCGTTAGGACTTAGTAAACACTGCATTCAACAAGATTAGTTTTAAGTGTCGTTAGGACTTAATAAACACTGCATTCAACAAGATTAGTTTTAAGTGTCGTTAGGACTTAGTAAACACTGCATTCAACAAGATTAGTTTTAAGTGTGGTAGGACTTAATGAAAACTGCATTCAACAAGATTAGTTTTAAGTGTCGTTAGCACTTAGTAAACACTGCACTCAACAAGATTAGTTTTAAGTGTCGCTAGGACTTAGTAAACACTGCATTCAACAAGATTAGTTTTTAGTGTCGTTAAGACTTAGTAAACACTGCATTCTACAAGATTAGTTTTAAGTGTCGTTAGGACTTAGTAAACACTGCATTCAACAAGATCAGTTTTAAGTGTCGATAGAACTGAGTAAACACTGCATTCAACAAGATTAGTTTTAAGTGTCGTTAGGACTTAGTAAACACTGCATTCAACAAGATTAGTTTTAAGTGTCGTTAGGACTTAGTAAACACTGCATTATAAAGATTAGTTTTAAGTGTCGATAAGACTTAGTAAACACTGCATTCAACAAGATTAGTTTTAAGTGTTGATAGGACTTAGTAAACACTGTATTTAACAAGATTAGTTTTAAGTGTCGTTACGATTTAGTAAACACAGCATGAAACAACATTAGTTTTAAGAGTCGTTATAACTTAGTAAACCCAGCATTCAACAAGATTAGTTTTAAGAGTCGTAGGAATTTAGTAAACACTGCATTCAACAAGATTAGTTTTAAGTGTCGTTAGGACTTAGTAAACACTGCATTCAACAAGATTAGTTTCAAGTGTCGTTAGGACCTAGTAAACACTGAATTAAAAAGATTAGTTTTAAAAGTCGTTAGGACTTGGTAAACACTGCATTCAACAAGATTAGTTTTAAGTGTCGTTAGGACTAAGTATATATAGCATTCAACAAGATTAGTTTTAAGTGTCGTAAGGACTTAGTAAACACTGCATTCAAGAAGATTAGTTTTAAGTGTCGTTAGGACTTAGTAAACACTGCATTCAACAAAATTAGTTTTAAGTGTCGTTAGGATTTAGTAAGCACTGCATTCAACAAGATTTGTTTTAAGTGTCGTTAAGACTAAGTAAACACTGCATTCAAAAGATTAGTTTTAAGTGTCGTTTGGACTTAGTAAACACTTGCATTCAACAAGATTAGTTTTAAGTATCGTAAGGACTTAGTAAACACTGCATTCAACAAGATTAGTTTTAAGTGTCCTTACGACTTAGTAAACACTGCTTTCAACAATATTAGTTTTAAGTGTCCTTACGACTTAGTAAGCACTGCATTCAACAATATTAGTTTTAAGTGTCGTTAGAACTTAGTAAACACTGCATTCAACAAGATTAGTTTTAGGTGTCGTTAATACTTAGTAAACACTGCTTTCAACAAGATTAGTTTTAAGTGTCCTTAAAACTTAGTAAACACAGTATTCAACAAAATTAGTTTTAAGTGTCGTTAGGACTTAGTAAACACTGCATTCAACAAGATTAGTTTTAAGTGTCGTTAAGACTAAGTAAACACTGCATTCAACAAGATTAGTTTTAAGTGTCGTTAGGACTTAGTAAACACTGCATTCAACAAGATTAGTTTTAAGTGTCGTTAGGACTTAGAAAACACTGCATTCAACAAGATTAGTTTTAAGTATCGTTAGGACTTAGTAAACACTGAATTCAAGAAGATTAGTTTTAAGTGTCGTTAGGACTTAGTAAACACTGCATTCAACAAGATTAGTTTTAAGTGTCGTTAGGACTTAGAAAACACTGCATTCAACAAGATTAGTTTTAAGTATCGTTAGGACTTAGTAAACACTGCATTCAAGAAGATTAGTTTTAAGTGTCGTTAGGACTTAGTAAACATTGCATTCAACAAGATTAGTTTTATGTGTCGTTAGGACTTAATAAACACAGCATTCAACAAGATTATATTAAGTGTCGTTAAGACTTAGTAAACACTTCATTCAACAAGATTAGTTTTAAGTGTCGTTAGGACTTAGTAAACACTGCATTCAACAAAATTAGTTTTAAGAGTCGTTATAACTTAGTAAACACTGCATTCAACAAGATTAGTTTTAAGTGTCGTTAGGACTTAATAAGCACAGCATTAAAAAGATTAGTTTTAAGTGTCGTTAGGACTTAATAAACACTGCATTCAACAAGATTAGTTTTAAGTGTCGTTAGTACTTAGTAAACACTGCATTCAACAAGATTAGTTTTAAGTGTCGTTAGGACTTAGTAAACACTGCATTCAACAAGATTAGTTTTAAGTGTCGTTAGGATTTAATAAACACAGCATTCAAAAAGATTAGTTTTAAGTGTCGTTAAGACTTAGTAAACACTGCATTCAACAAGATTAGTTTTAAGTGTCGTTAGGACTAAGTATATATAGCATTCAACAAGATTAGTTTTAAGTGTCGTTAGGACTTAGTAAACACTGCATTCAACAAGATTAGTTTTAAGTGTCGTTAAGACTTAGTAAACACTGCATTCAACAAGATTAGTTTTAAGTGTCGTTAGGACTTAGAAAACACTGCATTCAACAAGATTAGTTTTAAGTGTCGTTTGGACTTAGTAAACACTGCATTCAACAAGATTAGTTTTAAGTGTCGTTAGGACTTAGTAAACACTGCATTCAACAAGATTAGTTTTAAGTGTCGTTACGACTTAGTAAACACTGCATTCAACAAGATTAGTTTTAAGTGTCGTTACGACTTAGTAAACACTGCATTCAACAAGATTAGTTTTAAGTGTCGTTAGAACTTAGTAAACACTGCATTCAACAAGATTAGTTTTAAGTGTCGTTAGGACTTAGTAAACACTGCATTCAACAAGATTAGTTTTAAGTGTCGTTAGGACTTAGTAAACACTGCATTCAAGAAGATTAGTTTTAAGTGTCGTTAGGACTTAGTAAACACTGCATTCAACAAGATTAGTTTTAAGTGTCGTTAAGACTTAGTAAACACTGCATTCAAAAGATTAGTTTTAAGTGTCGTTAGGACTTAGAAAACACTGCATTCAACAAGATTAGTTTTAAGTGTCGTTAGGACTTAGTAAACACTGCATTCAACAAGATTAGTTTTAAGTGTCGTTAGGACTTAGTAAACATTGCATTCAACAAGATTATATTAAGTGTCGTTAAGACTTAGTAAACACTTCATTCAACAAGATTAGTTTTAAGTGTCGTTAGGACTTAATAAAAACTGCATTCAACAAGATTAGTTTTAGGTGTCGTTAATACATAGTAAACACTGCTTTCAACAAGATTAGTTTTAAGTGTCGTTAAGACTTAGTAAACACTGCATTCAACAAGATTAGTTTTAAGTGTCGTTATAACTTTAAACCCTGCATTCAACAAGATTAGTTTTAAGTGTCGTTAGGACTTAGTAAACACTGCATTCAACAAGATTAGTTTTAAGTGTCGTTAGGACTTAGAAAACACTGCATTCAACAAGATTAGTTTTAAGTGTCGTTAGGACTTAGTAAACACTGCATTCAACAAGATTAGTTTTAAGTGTCGTTAGGACTTAGTAAACACAGCATTCAACAAGATTAGTTTTAAGTGTCGTTAGGACTTAGTAAACACTGCATTCAACAAGATTAGTTTTAAGTGTCGTTAGGACTTAGTAAACACTGCATTCAAGAAGATTAGTTTTAAGTGTCGTTAAACTTAGTAAACACTGCATTCAACAAGATTAGTTTTAAGTGTCGTTAGGACTTAGTAAACACTGCATTCAACAAGATTAGTTTTAAGTGTCGTTAAGATTAGTAAACACTGCATTCAACAAGATTAGTTTTAAGTGTCGTTAGGACTTAGTAAACACTGCATTCAACAAGATTAGTTTTAAGTGTCGTTAGGACTTAGTAAACACTGCATTCAACAAGATTAGTTTTAAGTGTCGTTAGGACTTAGAAAACACTGCATTCAACAAGATTAGTTTTAAGTGTCGTTAGGACTTAGTAAACACTGCATTCAAGAAGATTAGTTTTAAGTGTCGTTAGGACTTAGTAAACACTGCATTCAACAAGATTAGTTTTAAGTGTCGTTAGGACTTAGTAAACACTGCATTCAACAAGATTAGTTTTAAGTGTCGTTAGGACTTAGTAAACACTGCATTCAACAAGATTAGTTTTAAGTGTCGTTAGGACTTAGTAAACACTGCATTCAACAAGATTAGTTTTAAGTGTCGTTAGGACTTAATAAACACTGCATTCAACAAGATTAGTTTTAAGTGTCGTTAAGACTTAGTAAACACTGCATTCAACAAGATTAGTTTTAAGTGTCGTTAGGACTTAGTAAACACTGCATTCAACAAGATTAGTTTTAAGTGTCGTTATAACTTAGTAAACACTGCATTCAACAAGATTAGTTTTAAGTGTCGTTAGGACTTAATAAACACAGCATTAAAAAGATTAGTTTTAAGTGTCGTTAGGACTTAATAAACACTGCATTCAACAAGATTAGTTTTAAGTGTCGTTAGTACTTAGTAAACACTGCATTCAACAAGATTAGTTTTAAGTGTCGTTAGGACTTAGTAAACACTGCATTCAACAAGATTAGTTTTAAGTGTCGTTAGGACTTAATAAACACAGCATTCAAAAAGATTAGTTTTAAGTGTCGTTAAGACTTAGTAAACACTGCATTCAACAAGATTAGTTTTAAGTGTCGTTAGAACTTAGTAAACACAGCATTCAACAAGATTAGTTTTAAGTGTCGTTAGGACTTAGTAAACACTGCATTCAACAAGATTAGTTTTAAGTGTCGTTAGGACTTAGTAAACACTGCATTCAAGAAGATTAGTTTTAAGTGTCGTTAGGACTTAGTAAACACTGCATTCAACAAGATTAGTTTTAAGTGTCGTTAAGACTAAGTAAACACTGCATTCAACAAGATTAGTTTTAAGTGTCGTTAGGACTTAGAAAACACTGCATTCAACAAGATTAGTTTTAAGTGTCGTTAGGACTTAGTAAACACTGCATTCAACAAGATTAGTTTTAAGTGTCGTTAGGACTTAGTAAACATTGCATTCAACAAGATTAGTTTTAAGTGTCGTTAAGACTTAGTAAACACTGCATTCAACAAGATTAGTTTTAAGTGTCGTTAGGACTTAATAAAAACTGCATTCAACAAGATTAGTTTTAGGTGTCGTTAATACATAGTAAACACTGCTTTCAACAAGATTAGTTTTAAGTGTCGTTAAGACTTAGTAAACACTGAATTCAACAAGATTAGTTTTAAGTGTCGTTATAACTTTAAACCCTGCATTCAACAAGATTAGTTTTAAGTGTCGTTAGGACTTAGTAAACACTGCATTCAACAAGATTAGTTTTAAGTGTCGTTAGGACTTAATAAACACTGCATTCAACAAGATTAGTTTTAAGTGTCGTTAGGACTTAGTAAACACTGCATTCAACAAGATTAGTTTTAAGTGTCGTTAGGACTAAGAATATATAGCATTCAACAAGATTAGTTTTAAGTGTCGTTAGGACTTAGTAAACACAGCATTCAACAAGATTAGTTTTAAGTGTCGTTAAGACTTAGTAAACACTGCATTCAACAAGATTAGTTTTAAGTGTCGTTAGAACTTAGTAAACACTGCATTCAACAAGATTAGTTTTAAGTGTCGTTAGGACTTAGTAAACACTGCATTCAACAAGATTAGTTTTAAGTGTCGTTAGGACTAAGTATATATATCATTCAACAAGATTAGTTTTATGTGTCGTTATGACTTAGTAAACACTGCATTCAACAAGATTAGTTTTAAGTGTCGTTAGGACTTAGTAAACACTGCATTCAACAAGATTAGTTTTAAGTGTCGTTAGACTTAGTAAACACTGCATTCAACAAGATTAGTTTTAAGTGTCGTTAGGACTTAGTAAACACTGCATTCAACAAGATTAGTTTTAAGTGTCGTTAGGACTTAGTAAACACTGCATTCAACAAGATTAGTTTTAAGTGTCGTTAGGACTTAGTAAACACTGCATTCAACAAGATTAGTTTTAAGTGTCGTTAGGACTTAGTAAACACTGCATTCAACAAGATTAGTTTTAAATGTCGTTAGGACTTAGTAAACACTGCATTCAACAAGATTAGTTTTAAGTGTCGTTAGACTTAGTAAACACTGCATTCAACAAGATTAGTTTTAAGTGTCGTTAGGACTTAGTAAACACTGCATTCAACAAGATTAGTTTTAAGTGTCGTTAGGACTTAGTAAACACTGCATTCAACAAGATTAGTTTTAAGTGTCGTTAGGACTTAGTAAACACTGCATTCAACAAGATTAGTTTTAAGTGTCGTTAAGACTTAGTAAACACTGCATTCAACAAGATTAGTTTTAAGTGTCGTTAGGACTTAGTAAACACTGCATTCAACAAGATTAGTTTTAAGTGTCGTTAAGACTTAGTAAACACTGCATTCAACAAGATTAGTTTTAAGTGTCGTTAGGACTTAGTAAACACTGCATTCAACAAGATTAGTTTTAAGTGTCGTTAGGACTTAGTAAACACTGCATTCAACAAGATTAGTTTTAAGTGTCGTTAGGACTTAGTAAACACTGCATTCAACAAGATTAGTTTTAAGTGTCGTTAGGACTTAGTAAACACTGCATTCAACAAGATTAGTTTTAAGTGTCGTTAGGACTTAGTAAACACTGCATTCAACAAGATTAGTTTTAAGTGTCGTTAAGACTTAGTAAACACTGCATTCAACAAGATTAGTTTTAAGTGTCGTTAGGACTTAGTAAACACTGCATTCAACAAGATTAGTTTTAAGTGTCGTTAGGACTTAGTAAACACTGCATTCAACAAGATTAGTTTTAAGTGTCGTTAGGACTTAGTAAACACTGCATTCAACAAGATTAGTTTTAAGTGTCGTTAGGACTTAGTAAACACTGCATTCAACAAGATTAGTTTTAAGTGTCGTTAGACTTAGTAAACACTGCATTCAACAAGATTAGTTTTAAGTGTCGTTAGGACTTAGTAAACACTGCATTCAACAAGATTAGTTTTAAGTGTCGTTAGGACTTAGTAAACACTGCATTCAACAAGATTAGTTTTAAGTGTCGTTAGGACTTAGTAAACACTGCATTCAACAAGATTAGTTTTAAGTGTCGTTAAGACTTAGTAAACACTGCATTCAACAAGATTAGTTTTAAGTGTCGTTAGGACTTAGTAAACACTGCATTCAACAAGATTAGTTTTAAGTGTCGTTAGGACTTAGTAAACACTGCATTCAACAAGATTAGTTTTAAGTGTCGTTAGGACTTAGTAAACACTGCATTCAACAAGATTAGTTTTAAGTGTCGTTAGGACTTAGTAAACACTGCATTCAACAAGATTAGTTTTAAGTGTCGTTAGGACTTAGTAAACACTGCATTCAACAAGATTAGTTTTAAGTGTCGTTAGGACTTAGTAAACACTGCATTCAACAAGATTAGTTTTAAGTGTCGTTAGGACTTAGTAAACACTGCATTCAACAAGATTAGTTTTAAGTGTCGTTAGGACTTAGTAAACACTGCATTCAACAAGATTAGTTTTAAGTGTCGTTAAGACTTAGTAAACACTGCATTCAACAAGATTAGTTTTAAGTGTCGTTAGGACTTAGTAAACACTGCATTCAACAAGATTAGTTTTAAGTGTCGTTAGGACTTAGTAAACACTGCATTCAACAAGATTAGTTTTAAGTGTCGTTAGGACTTAGTAAACACTGCATTCAACAAGATTAGTTTTAAGTGTCGTTAAGACTTAGTAAACACTGCATTCAACAAGATTAGTTTTAAGTGTCGTTAGGACTAAGAAAGTAAAACAAGATTAGTTTTAAGTGTCGTTAGCATTCAACAAGATTAGTTTTAAGTGTCGTTAAGACTTAGTAAACACTGCATTCAACAAGATTAGTTTTAAGTGTCGTTAGACTTAGTAAACACTATTCAACAAGATTAGTTTTAAGTGTCGTTAGCTTAGTTCAACAAGATTAGTTTTAAGTGTCGTTAGGACTTAGTAAACACTGCATAAACACAAGTGTCGTTAGGACTTAGTAAACACTGCATTCAACAAGATTAGTTTTAAGTGTCGTTATTAGTAAACACTGCATTCAACAAGATTAGTTTTAAGTGTCGTTAGGACTTAGTAAACACTGCATTCAACAAGATTAGTTTTAAGTGTCGTTAGGACTTAGTAAACACTGCATTCAACAAGATTAGTTTTAAGTGTCGTTAAGACTTAGTAAACACTGCATTCAACAAGATTAGTTTTAAGTGTCGTTAGGACTTAGTAAACACTGCATTCAACAAGATTAGTTTTAAGTGTCGTTAGGACTTAGTAAACACTGCATTCAACAAGATTAGTTTTAAGTGTCGTTAGGACTTAGTAAACACTGCATTCAACAAGATTAGTTTTAAGTGTCGTTAGGACTTAGTAAACACTGCATTCAACAAGATTAGTTTTAAGTGTCGTTAGGACTTAGTAAACACTGCATTCAACAAGATTAGTTTTAAGTGTCGTTAGGACTTAGTAAACACTGCATTCAACAAGATTAGTTTTAAGTGTCGTTAAGACTTAGTAAACACTGCATTCAACAAGATTAGTTTTAAGTGTCGTTAGGACTTAGTAAACACTGCATTCAACAAGATTAGTTTTAAGTGTCGTTAAGACTTAGTAAACACTGCATTCAACAAGATTAGTTTTAAGTGTCGTTAGGACTTAGTAAACACTGCATTCAACAAGATTAGTTTTAAGTGTCGTTAGGACTTAGTAAACACTGCATTCAACAAGATTAGTTTTAAGTGTCGTTAAGACTTAGTAAACACTGCATTCAACAAGATTAGTTTTAAGTGTCGTTAGGACTTAGTAAACACTGCATTCAACAAGATTAGTTTTAAGTGTCGTTAGGACTTAGTAAACACTGCATTCAACAAGATTAGTTTTAAGTGTCGTTAAGACTTAGTAAACACTGCATTCAACAAGATTAGTTTTAAGTGTCGTTAGGACTTAGTAAACACTGCATTCAACAAGATTAGTTTTAAGTGTCGTTAGGACTTAGTAAACACTGCATTCAACAAGATTAGTTTTAAGTGTCGTTAGGACTTAGTAAACACTGCATTCAACAAGATTAGTTTTAAGTGTCGTTAGGACTTAGTAAACACTGCATTCAACAAGATTAGTTTTAAGTGTCGTTAGGACTTAGTAAACACTGCATTCAACAAGATTAGTTTTAAGTGTCGTTAGGACTTAGTAAACACTGCATTCAACAAGATTAGTTTTAAGTGTCGTTAGGACTTAGTAAACACTGCATTCAACAAGATTAGTTTTAAGTGTCGTTAGGACTTAGTAAACACTGCATTCAACAAGATTAGTTTTAAGTGTCGTTAGGACTTAGTAAACACTGCATTCAACAAGATTAGTTTTAAGTGTCGTTAGGACTTAGTAAACACTGCATTCAACAAGATTAGTTTTAAGTGTCGTTAGGACTTAGTAAACACTGCATTCAACAAGATTAGTTTTAAGTGTCGTTAGGACTTAGTAAACACTGCATTCAACAAGATTAGTTTTAAGTGTCGTTAGGACTTAGTAAACACTGCATTCAACAAGATTAGTTTTAAGTGTCGTTAGGACTTAGTAAACACTGCATTCAACAAGATTAGTTTTAAGTGTCGTTAGGACTTAGTAAACACTGCATTCAACAAGATTAGTTTTAAGTGTCGTTAGGACTTAGTAAACACTGCATTCAACAAGATTAGTTTTAAGTGTCGTTAGGACTTAGTAAACACTGCATTCAACAAGATTAGTTTTAAGTGTCGTTAGGACTTAGTAAACACTGCATTCAACAAGATTAGTTTTAAGTGTCGTTAGGACTTAGTAAACACTGCATTCAACAAGATTAGTTTTAAGTGTCGTTAGGACTTAGTAAACACTGCATTCAACAAGATTAGTTTTAAGTGTCGTTAGGACTTAGTAAACACTGCATTCAACAAGATTAGTTTTAAGTGTCGTTAGACTTAGTAAACACTGCATTCAACAAGATTAGTTTTAAGTGTCGTTAGGACTTAGTAAACACTGCATTCAACAAGATTAGTTTTAAGTGTCGTTAGGACTTAGTAAACACTGCATTCAACAAGATTAGTTTTAAGTGTCGTTAGGACTTAGTAAACACTGCATTCAACAAGATTAGTTTTAAGTGTCGTTAGGACTTAGTAAACACTGCATTCAACAAGATTAGTTTTAAGTGTCGTTAGGACTTAGTAAACACTGCATTCAACAAGATTAGTTTTAAGTGTCGTTAGGACTTAGTAAACACTGCATTCAACAAGATTAGTTTTAAGTGTCGTTAAGACTTAGTAAACACTGCATTCAACAAGATTAGTTTTAAGTGTCGTTAGGACTTAGTAAACACTGCATTCAACAAGATTAGTTTTAAGTGTCGTTAGGACTTAGTAAACACTGCATTCAACAAGATTAGTTTTAAGTGTCGTTAGGACTTAGTAAACACTGCATTCAACAAGATTAGTTTTAAGTGTCGTTAGGACTTAGTAAACACTGCATTCAACAAGATTAGTTTTAAGTGTCGTTAGACTTAGTAAACACTGCATTCAACAAGATTAGTTTTAAGTGTCGTTAGGACTTAGTAAACACTGCATTCAACAAGATTAGTTTTAAGTGTCGTTAGGACTTAGTAAACACTGCATTCAACAAGATTAGTTTTAAGTGTCGTTAGGACTTAGTAAACACTGCATTCAACAAGATTAGTTTTAAGTGTCGTTAGGACTTAGTAAACACTGCATTCAACAAGATTAGTTTTAAGTGTCGTTAGGACTTAGTAAACACTGCATTCAACAAGATTAGTTTTAAGTGTCGTTAGGACTTAGTAAACACTGCATTCAACAAGATTAGTTTTAAGTGTCGTTAGGACTTAGTAAACACTGCATTCAACAAGATTAGTTTTAAGTGTCGTTAGACTTAGTAAACACTGCATTCAACAAGATTAGTTTTAAGTGTCGTTAGGACTTAGTAAACACTGCATTCAACAAGATTAGTTTTAAGTGTCGTTAGGACTTAGTAAACACTGCATTCAACAAGATTAGTTTTAAGTGTCGTTAGGACTTAGTAAACACTGCATTCAACAAGATTAGTTTTAAGTGTCGTTAGACTTAGTAAACACTGCATTCAACAAGATTAGTTTTAAGTGTCGTTAGGACTTAGTAAACACTGCATTCAACAAGATTAGTTTTAAGTGTCGTTAGGACTTAGTAAACACTGCATTCAACAAGATTAGTTTTAAGTGTCGTTAGGACTTAGTAAACACTGCATTCAACAAGATTAGTTTTAAGTGTCGTTAGGACTTAGTAAACACTGCATTCAACAAGATTAGTTTTAAGTGTCGTTAGGACTTAGTAAACACTGCATTCAACAAGATTAGTTTTAAGTGTCGTTAGGACTTAGTAAACACTGCATTCAACAAGATTAGTTTTAAGTGTCGTTAGGACTTAGTAAACACTGCATTCAACAAGATTAGTTTTAAGTGTCGTTAGACTTAGTAAACACTGCATTCAACAAGATTAGTTTTAAGTGTCGTTAGGACTTAGTAAACACTGCATTCAACAAGATTAGTTTTAAGTGTCGTTAGGACTTAGTAAACACTGCATTCAACAAGATTAGTTTTAAGTGTCGTTAGGACTTAGTAAACACTGCATTCAACAAGATTAGTTTTAAGTGTCGTTAGGACTTAGTAAACACTGCATTCAACAAGATTAGTTTTAAGTGTCGTTAGGACTTAGTAAACACTGCATTCAACAAGATTAGTTTTAAGTGTCGTTAGGACTTAGTAAACACTGCATTCAACAAGATTAGTTTTAAGTGTCGTTAGGACTTAGTAAACACTGCATTCAACAAGATTAGTTTTAAGTGTCGTTAGGACTTAGTAAACACTGCATTCAACAAGATTAGTTTTAAGTGTCGTTAGACTTAGTAAACACTGCATTCAACAAGATTAGTTTTAAGTGTCGTTAGGACTTAGTAAACACTGCATTCAACAAGATTAGTTTTAAGTGTCGTTAGGACTTAGTAAACACTGCATTCAACAAGATTAGTTTTAAGTGTCGTTAGGACTTAGTAAACACTGCATTCAACAAGATTAGTTTTAAGTGTCGTTAGGACTTAGTAAACACTGCATTCAACAAGATTAGTTTTAAGTGTCGTTAGGACTTAGTAAACACTGCATTCAACAAGATTAGTTTTAAGTGTCGTTAGACTTAGTAAACACTGCATTCAACAAGATTAGTTTTAAGTGTCGTTAGGACTTAGTAAACACTGCATTCAACAAGATTAGTTTTAAGTGTCGTTAGACTTAGTAAACACTGCATTCAACAAGATTAGTTTTAAGTGTCGTTAGGACTTAGTAAACACTGCATTCAACAAGATTAGTTTTAAGTGTCGTTAGGACTTAGTAAACACTGCATTCAACAAGATTAGTTTTAAGTGTCGTTAGGACTTAGTAAACACTGCATTCAACAAGATTAGTTTTAAGTGTCGTTAGACTTAGTAAACACTGCATTCAACAAGATTAGTTTTAAGTGTCGTTAAGACTTAGTAAACACTGCATAACAAGTGTCGTTAGGACTAAAACAAGATTAGTTTTAAGTGTCGTTAGGACACTGCATTCAACAAGATTAGTTTTAAGTGTCGTTAGGACTTAGTAAACACTGCATTCAACAAGATTAGTTTTAAGTGTCGTTAGACTTAGTAAACACTGCATTCAACAAGATTAGTTTTAAGTGTCGTTAGGACTTAGTAAACACTGCATTCAACAAGATTAGTTTTAAGTGTCGTTAGACTTAGTAAACACTGCATTCAACAAGATTAGTTTTAAGTGTCGTTAGGACTTAGTAAACACTGCATTCAACAAGATTAGTTTTAAGTGTCGTTAGGACTTAGTAAACACTGCATTCAACAAGATTAGTTTTAAGTGTCGTTAGGACTTAGTAAACACTGCATTCAACAAGATTAGTTTTAAGTGTCGTTAGGACTTAGTAAACACTGCATTCAACAAGATTAGTTTTAAGTGTCGTTAGACTTAGTAAACACTGCATTCAACAAGATTAGTTTTAAGTGTCGTTAGGACTTAGTAAACACTGCATTCAACAAGATTAGTTTTAAGTGTCGTTAGACTTAGTAAACACTGCATTCAACAAGATTAGTTTTAAGTGTCGTTAAGACTTAGTAAACACTGCATTCAACAAGATTAGTTTTAAGTGTCGTTAGGACTTAGTAAACACTGCATTCAACAAGATTAGTTTTAAGTGTCGTTAGACTTAGTAAACACTGCATTCAACAAGATTAGTTTTAAGTGTCGTTAGGACTTAGTAAACACTGCATTCAACAAGATTAGTTTTAAGTGTCGTTAGACCTAAGTAAACACTGCATTCAACAAGATTAGTTTTAAGTGTCGTTAGGACTTAGTAAACACTGCATTCAACAAGATTAGTTTTAAGTGTCGTTAGGACTTAGTAAACACTGCATTCAACAAGATTAGTTTTAAGTGTCGTTAGGACTTAGTAAACACTGCATTCAACAAGATTAGTTTTAAGTGTCGTTAGGACTTAGTAAACACTGCATTCAACAAGATTAGTTTTAAGTGTCGTTAGGACTTAGTAAACACTGCATTCAACAAGATTAGTTTTAAGTGTCGTTAGGACTTAGTAAACACTGCATTCAACAAGATTAGTTTTAAGTGTCGTTAAGACTTAGTAAACACTGCATTCAACAAGATTAGTTTTAAGTGTCGTTAGACTTAGTAAACACTGCATTCAACAAGATTAGTTTTAAGTGTCGTTAGGACTTAGTAAACACTGCATTCAACAAGATTAGTTTTAAGTGTCGTTAGGACTTAGTAAACACTGCATTCAACAAGATTAGTTTTAAGTGTCGTTAGGACTTAGTAAACACTGCATTCAACAAGATTAGTTTTAAGTGTCGTTAGGACTTAGTAAACACTGCATTCAACAAGATTAGTTTTAAGTGTCGTTAGGACTTAGTAAACACTGCATTCAACAAGATTAGTTTTAAGTGTCGTTAGGACTTAGTAAACACTGCATTCAACAAGATTAGTTTTAAGTGTCGTTAGGACTTAGTAAACACTGCATTCAACAAGATTAGTTTTAAGTGTCGTTAGACTTAGTAAACACTGCATTCAACAAGATTAGTTTTAAGTGTCGTTAGGACTTAGTAAACACTGCATTCAACAAGATTAGTTTTAAGTGTCGTTAGACTTAGTAAACACTGCATTCAACAAGATTAGTTTTAAGTGTCGTTAGGACTTAGTAAACACTGCATTCAACAAGATTAGTTTTAAGTGTCGTTAGACTTAGTAAACACTGCATTCAACAAGATTAGTTTTAAGTGTCGTTAGGACTTAGTAAACACTGCATTCAACAAGATTAGTTTTAAGTGTCGTTAGACTTAGTAAACACTGCATTCAACAAGATTAGTTTTAAGTGTCGTTAGACTTAGTAAACACTGCATTCAACAAGATTAGTTTTAAGTGTCGTTAGGACTTAGTAAACACTGCATTCAACAAGATTAGTTTTAAGTGTCGTTAGGACTTAGTAAACACTGCATTCAACAAGATTAGTTTTAAGTGTCGTTAGGACTTAGTAAACACTGCATTCAACAAGATTAGTTTTAAGTGTCGTTAGACTTAGTAAACACTGCATTCAACAAGATTAGTTTTAAGTGTCGTTAGACTTAGTAAACACTGCATTCAACAAGATTAGTTTTAAGTGTCGTTAGACTTAGTAAACACTGCATTCAACAAGATTAGTTTTAAGTGTCGTTAGGACTTAGTAAACACTGCATTCAACAAGATTAGTTTTAAGTGTCGTTAGGACTTAGTAAACACTGCATTCAACAAGATTAGTTTTAAGTGTCGTTAGGACTTAGTAAACACTGCATTCAACAAGATTAGTTTTAAGTGTCGTTAGGACTTAGTAAACACTGCATTCAACAAGATTAGTTTTAAGTGTCGTTAAGACTTAGTAAACACTGCATTCAACAAGATTAGTTTTAAGTGTCGTTAGGACTAAGTAAACACTGCATTCAACAAGATTAGTTTTAAGTGTCGTTAAGACTTAGTAAACACTGCATTCAACAAGATTAGTTTTAAGTGTCGTTAGGACTTAGTAAACACTGCATTCAACAAGATTAGTTTTAAGTGTCGTTAGGACTTAGTAAACACTGCATTCAACAAGATTAGTTTTAAGTGTCGTTAGACTTAGTAAACACTGCATTCAACAAGATTAGTTTTAAGTGTCGTTAGACTTAGTAAACACTGCATTCAACAAGATTAGTTTTAAGTGTCGTTAGACTTAGTAAACACTGCATTCAACAAGATTAGTTTTAAGTGTCGTTAGGACTTAGTAAAACACTGCATTCAACAAGATTAGTTTTAAGTGTCGTTAGACTTAGTAAACACTGCATTCAACAAGATTAGTTTTAAGTGTCGTTAGGACTTAGTAAACACTGCATTCAACAAGATTAGTTTTAAGTGTCGTTAGGACTTAGTAAACACTGCATTCAACAAGATTAGTTTTAAGTGTCGTTAGGACTTAGTAAACACTGCATTCAACAAGATTAGTTTTAAGTGTCGTTAGGACTTAGTAAACACTGCATTCAACAAGATTAGTTTTAAGTGTCGTTAGACTTAGTAAACACTGCATTCAACAAGATTAGTTTTAAGTGTCGTTAGGACTTAGTAAACACTGCATTCAACAAGATTAGTTTTAAGTGTCGTTAGGACTTAGTAAACACTGCATTCAACAAGATTAGTTTTAAGTGTCGTTAGGACTTAGTAAACACTGCATTCAACAAGATTAGTTTTAAGTGTCGTTAGGACTTAGTAAACACTGCATTCAACAAGATTAGTTTTAAGTGTCGTTAGGACTTAGTAAACACTGCATTCAACAAGATTAGTTTTAAGTGTCGTTAGGACTTAAGTAAACACTGCATTCAACAAGATTAGTTTTAAGGGTCGTCGTTAGGACTTAGTAAACACTGCATTCAAACAAGATTAGTTTTAAGTGTCGTTAAGACTTAGTAAACACTGCATTCAACAAGATTAGTTTTAAGTGTCGTTAGGACTTAGTAAACACTGCATTCAACAAGATTAGTTTTAAGTGTCGTTAGGGAACTAGTAAACACTGCATTCAACAAGATTAGTTTTAAGTGTCGTTAGGACTTAGTAAACACTGCATTCAACAAGATTAGTTTTAAGTGTCGTTAGGACTTAGTAAACACTGCATTCAACAAGATTAGTTTTAAGTGTCGTTAGGACTTAGTAAACACTGCATTCAACAAGATTAGTTTTAAGTGTCGTTAGGACTTAGTAAACACTGCATTCAACAAGATTAGTTTTAAGTGTCGTTAGGACTTAGTAAAGCACTGCATTCAACAAGATTAGTTTTAGCGTGTCGTTAGGACTTAGTAAACACTGCATTCAACAAGATTAGTTTTAAGTGTCGTTAGGACTTAGTAAACACTGCATTCAACAAGATTAGTTTTAAGTGTCGTTAGGACTTAGTAAACACTGCATTCAACAAGATTAGTTTTAAGTGTCGTTAGGACTTAGTAAACACTGCATTCTAACAAGATTAGTTTTAAGTGTCGTTAGGACTAAGAATAAACCTGTTAAGCATTCAACAAGATTAGTTTTAAGTGTCGTTAGGACTTAGTTATAAACACCTGCATTCAACAAGATTAGTTTTAAGTGTCGTTAGAACTATAAAACACCGCATCCAACAAGATTAGTTTTAAGTCAACGTTAGACTTAGGAGTAAACACTGCATTCAACAAGATTAGTTTGGTAGTGTCGTTAGGATTTAGTAAACACTGCATCAACAATTCAATAGTTTAAAATGTCGTTGTTAGGACTTAATAAAACACAGTATTAAACGAAGATTAGTTTTAAGTGTCGTTAAGACTAAGTACATACTGCATCTCAACAAGATTAGTTTTAAGTGTCGTTTGGACTAAGTATATATAGTATTCAAAATAGATTAGTTTTAAGTGTCGTTAAGTAACTGGTAAACACTGGCTTCAACAAAGATTAGTTTTAGGTTTCGTTAAGGGACTTAGTAAACACCGCATTCAACAAGATTAGTTTTAAGAGTCAAGTAGGACTTAGAAAACACACTGCATTCAACAAGATTAGTTTTAAATGTCGTTAGGACTTAATAAACACTTGAATACAAAAAAATTAGTATAAAATGTCATGGTGGACTTAAGTAAACACTTCATTCAAGAAGATTAGTTTTAAGTGTCGTTGGGACTAAGTATAGATATCATTCAACAAGATTAGTTTTATGTGTCGTTATAACTTAGAAAACACTCGCATTCAACAAGATTAGTTTTAAGTGTCGTTAGACTTATAAAACACTGCATTCAACAAGATTAGTTTTGCAGGGTTCGTTAGAGACTTAGCAAACAATGTATCCATTAAAAAAAGATTAGTTTTAAATGCGTCGTTAGGGACTAAGTATATACAACATTCCAACAAGATTAGTTTTGGAAGTGTGTAAGGACTTAGTAAACACTGCATTTGTGCAAGTTATTTTAGTTTTAAAACCGTTGGATGTAAATAATGCATCTAAGATTAATAGTTTTAAGTGTCGTTAAGATTTAGTAAACACTGCATTCAACAAGATTAGTTTTAAGTGTCGGCACTAAGTAAATCAGTACCAAAAGATTTAGTTTTAAGTGTCGTTTGAACTTAGTAAACACTGCATTCAACAAGATTTGTTTAAGTGTCGTTGGGACCTGGGCAACACTGGCATTCTACTAAGATTAGTTTTGTATGTCGTGTAGGGACTTAGTAAAACACTGCATTGCAAGAAGATTAGTTTTAAGTGTCGTTAGGACTTAGTAAACACTGCATTCAACAAAATTAGATTTACGAGTCGTTGTAAGACAGTAAACACTACATTCAACATTATTAGATTATTAAGTGTCGTTAGACTTAAATAAGCACAGCATTAAACAAGATTAGTTTTAAGGTGTCGTTAGGACTAAATATACACTGCATTCAACAAGATTAGTTTTAAGTGTCGTTAAGATTTAATAAACACAGCATTCAACAAGATTAGTTTTAAGTGTCGTTAGCGACTTAGTAAACATCGCATTCAAAAAGATTAGTTTTAAGTGTCGTTAAGACTTAGTAAACACTGCATTCAACAATATTAGTTTTAGTGTTTCTGCTAAGACTAATAAAACACTTCATTCAACAAAATTTGTTTAAGTGTCGTTAGTACTTAGTAAAGACTGCATTCAACAAGATTAGTTTTAAGTGTCGTTAGGATCTCAGTAAACACTGCATTCAAAAGATTAGTTTTATGTCGCTGAGGACTTAGTAAACACTGCATTCAACAAGATTAGTTTTAAGTGTCGTTAGGACTTAGTAAACACTGCATTCAACAAGATTAGTTTTAAGTGTCGTTAGACTTAGTAAACACTGCATTCAACAAGATTAGTTTTAAGTGTCGTTAGGACTTAGTAAACACTGCATTCAACAAGATTAGTTTTAAGTGTCGTTAGGACTTAGTAAACACTGCATTCAACAAGATTAGTTTTAAGTGTCGTTAGGACTTAGTAAACACTGCATTCAACAAGATTAGTTTTAAGTGTCGTTAGGACTTAGTAAACACTGCATTCAACAAGATTAGTTTTAAGTGTCGTTAGGACTTAGTAAACACTGCATTCAACAAGATTAGTTTTAAGTGTCGTTAGACTTAGTAAACACTGCATTCAACAAGATTAGTTTTAAGTGTCGTTAGGACTTAGTAAACACTGCATTCAACAAGATTAGTTTTAAGTGTCGTTAGACTTAGTAAACACTGCATTCAACAAGATTAGTTTTAAGTGTCGTTAGGACTTAGTAAACACTGCATTCAACAAGATTAGTTTTAAGTGTCGTTAGACTTAGTAAACACTGCATTCAACAAGATTAGTTTTAAGTGTCGTTAGGACTTAGTAAACACTGCATTCAACAAGATTAGTTTTAAGTGTCGTTAGGACTTAGTAAACACTGCATTCAACAAGATTAGTTTTAAGTGTCGTTAGGACTTAGTAAACACTGCATTCAACAAGATTAGTTTTACTGCATTTCAACAAGATTAGTTTTAAGTGTCGTTAGGACTTAGTAAACACTGCATTCAACAAGATTAGTTTTAAGTGTCGTTAGGACTTAGTAAACACTGCATTCAACAAGATTAGTTTTAAGTGTCGTTAGGACTTAGTAAACACTGCATTCAACAAGATTAGTTTTAAGTGTCGTTAGACTTAGTAAACACTGCATTCAACAAGATTAGTTTTAAGTGTCGTTAGGACTTAGTAAACACTGCATTCAACAAGATTAGTTTTAAGTGTCGTTAGACTTAGTAAACACTGCATTCAACAAGATTAGTTTTAAGTGTCGTTAGACTTAGTAAACACTGCATTCAACAAGATTAGTTTTAAGTGTCGTTAGGACTTAGTAAACACTGCATTCAACAAGATTAGTTTTAAGTGTCGTTAGGACTTAGTAAACACTGCATTCAACAAGATTAGTTTTAAGTGTCGTTAGGACTTAGTAAACACTGCATTCAACAAGATTAGTTTTAAGTGTCGTTAGGACTTAGTAAACATTCAACAAGCATTCAACAAGATTAGATTAGTTTTAAGTGTCGTTAGGACTTAGTAAACACTGCATTCAACAAGATTAGTTTTAAGTGTCGTTAGGACTTAGTAAACACTGCATTCAACAAGATTAGTTTTAAGTGTCGTTAGGACTTAGTAAACACTGCATTCAACAAGATTAGTTTTAAGTGTCGTTAGGACTTAGTAAACACTGCATTCAACAAGATTAGTTTTAAGTGTCGTTAGACTTAGTAAACACTGCATTCAACAAGATTAGTTTTAAGTGTCGTTAGGACTTAGTAAACACTGCATTCAACAAGATTAGTTTTAAGTGTCGTTAGACTTAGTAAACACTGCATTCAACAAGATTAGTTTTAAGTGTCGTTAGGACTTAGTAAACACTGCATTCAACAAGATTAGTTTTAAGTGTCGTTAGGACTTTCAAGTAAACACTGCATTCAACAAGATTAGTTTTAAGTGTCGTTAGGACTTAGTAAACACTGCATTCAACAAGATTAGTTTTAAGTGTCGTTAGGACTTAGTAAACACTGCATTCAACAAGATTAGTTTTAAGTGTCGTTACTTAGTAAACACTGCATTCAACAAGATTAGTTTTAAGTGTCGTAAGAATTTAGTAAACACTGCATTCAACAAGATTAGTTTTAAGTGTCGTTAGGACTTAGTAAACACTGCATTCAACAAGATTAGTTTTAAGTGTCGTTAGGACTTAGTAAACACTGCATTCAACAAGATTAGTTTTAAGTGTCGTTAGGACTTAGTAAACACTGCATTCAACAAGATTAGTTTTAAGTGTCGTTAGGACTTAGTAAACACTGCATTCAACAAGATTAGTTTTAAGTGTCGTTAGGACTTAGTAAACACTGCATTCAACAAGATTAGTTTTAAGTGTCGTTAGGACTTAGTAAACACTGCATTCAACAAGATTAGTTTTAAGTGTCGTTAGGACTTAGTAAACACTGCATTCAACAAGATTAGTTTTAAGTGTCGTTAGGACTTAGTAAACACTGCATTCAACAAGATTAGTTTTAAGTGTCGTTAGGACTTAGTAAACACTGCATTCAACAAGATTAGTTTTAAGTGTCGTTAAGACTTAGTAAACACTGCATTCAACAAGATTAGTTTTAAGTGTCGTTAGGACTTAGTAAACACTGCATTCAACAAGATTAGTTTTAAGTGTCGTTAGGACTTAGTAAACACTGCATTCAACAAGATTAGTTTTAAGTGTCGTTAGGACTTAGTAAACACTGCATTCAACAAGATTAGTTTTAAGTGTCGTTAGGACTTAGTAAACACTGCATTCAACAAGATTAGTTTTAAGTGTCGTTAGACTTAGTAAACACTGCATTCAACAAGATTAGTTTTAAGTGTCGTTAGGACTTAGTAAACACTGCATTCAACAAGATTAGTTTTAAGTGTCGTTAGGACTTAGTAAACACTGCATTCAACAAGATTAGTTTTAAGTGTCGTTAGGACTTAGTAAACACTGCATTCAACAAGATTAGTTTTAAGTGTCGTTAGACTTAGTAAACACTGCATTCAACAAGATTAGTTTTAAGTGTCGTTAGGACTTAGTAAACACTGCATTCAACAAGATTAGTTTTAAGTGTCGTTAGGACTTAGTAAACACTGCATTCAACAAGATTAGTTTTAAGTGTCGTTAGGACTTAGTAAACACTGCATTCAACAAGATTAGTTTTAAGTGTCGTTAGGACTTAGTAAACACTGCATTCAACAAGATTAGTTTTAAGTGTCGTTAGGACTTAGTAAACACTGCATTCAACAAGATTAGTTTTAAGTGTCGTTAGGACTTAGTAAACACTGCATTCAACAAGATTAGTTTTAAGTGTCGTTAGGACTTAGTAAACACTGCATTCAACAAGATTAGTTTTAAGTGTCGTTAGGACTTAGTAAACACTGCATTCAACAAGATTAGTTTTAAGTGTCGTTAGGACTTAGTAAACACTGCATTCAACAAGATTAGTTTTAAGTGTCGTTAGGACTTAGTAAACACTGCATTCAACAAGATTAGTTTTAAGTGTCGTTAGGACTTAGTAAACACTGCATTCAACAAGATTAGTTTTAAGTGTCGTTAGGACTTAGTAAACACTGCATTCAACAAGATTAGTTTTAAGTGTCGTTAGACTTAGTAAACACTGCATTCAACAAGATTAGTTTTAAGTGTCGTTAGGACTTAGTAAACACTGCATTCAACAAGATTAGTTTTAAGTGTCGTTAGGACTTAGTAAACACTGCATTCAACAAGATTAGTTTTAAGTGTCGTTAG
This sequence comes from Tachypleus tridentatus, assembly GCF_004210375.1. Classification (NCBI taxonomy): domain Eukaryota; kingdom Metazoa; phylum Arthropoda; class Merostomata; order Xiphosura; family Limulidae; genus Tachypleus; species Tachypleus tridentatus. The sequence continues at coordinate 57,910,474 of NC_134832.1, read as the reverse complement.
GACTTAGTAAACACTGCATTCAACAAGATTAGTTTTAAGTGTCGTTAGGACTTAGTAAACACTGCATTCAACAAGATTAGTTTTAAGTGTCGTTAGGACTTAGTAAACACTGCATTCAACAAGATTAGTTTTAAGTGTCGTTAGGACTTAGTAAACACTGCATTCAACAAGATTAGTTTTAAGTGTCGTTAGGACTTAGTAAACACTGCATTCAACAAGATTAGTTTTAAGTGTCGTTAGGACTTAGTAAACACTGCATTCAACAAGATTAGTTTTAAGTGTCGTTAGGACTTAGTAAACACTGCATTCAACAAGATTAGTTTTAAGTGTCGTTAAGACTTAGTAAACACTGCATTCAACAAGATTACTTAGACTAAAACACTGCATTCAACAAGATTAGTTTTAAGTGTCGTTAGACTTAGTAAACACTGCATTCAACAAGATTAGTTTTAAGTGTCGTTAGACTTAGTAAACACTGCATTCAACAAGATTAGTTTTAAGTGTCGTTAGGACTTAGTAAACACTGCATTCAACAAGATTAGTTTTAAGTGTCGTTAGGACTTAGTAAACACTGCATTCAACAAGATTAGTTTTAAGTGTCGTTAGTAAACACTGCATTCTTAGTAAACACTGCATTCAACAAGATTAGTTTTAAGTGTCGTTAGGACTTAGTAAACACTGCATTCAACAAGATTAGTTTTAAGTGTCGTTAGGACTTAGTAAACACTGCATTCAACAAGATTAGTTTTAAGTGTCGTTAGGACTTAGTAAACACTGCATTCAACAAGATTAGTTTTAAGTGTCGTTAGGACTTAGTAAACACTGCATTCAACAAGATTAGTTTTAAGTGTCGTTAGGACTTAGTAAACACTGCATTCAACAAGATTAGTTTTAAGTGTCGTTAGGACTTAGTAAACACTGCATTCAACAAGATTAGTTTTAAGTGTCGTTAGGACTTAGTAAACACTGCATTCAACAAGATTAGTTTTAAGTGTCGTTAGGACTTAGTAAACACTGCATTCAACAAGATTAGTTTTAAGTGTCGTTAGGACTTAGTAAACACTGCATTCAACAAGATTAGTTTTAAGTGTCGTTAGACTTAGTAAACACTGCATTCAACAAGATTAGTTTTAAGTGTCGTTAGACTTAGTAAACACTGCATTCAACAAGATTAAAGTGTCGTTAGATTAGTTTTTCAACAAGATTAGTTTTAAGTGTTAGGACTTAGTAAACACTGCATTCAACAAGATTAGTTTTAAGTGTCGTTAGGACTTAGTAAACACTGCATTCAACAAGATTAGTTTTAAGTGTCGTTAGGACTTAGTAAACACTGCATTCAACAAGATTAGTTTTAAGTGTCGTTAGGACTTAGTAAACACTGCATTCAACAAGATTAGTTTTAAGTGTCGTTAGGACTTAGTAAACACTGCATTCAACAAGATTAGTTTTAAGTGTCGTTAGGACTTAGTAAACACTGCATTCAACAAGATTAGTTTTAAGTGTCGTTAGGACTTAGTAAACACTGCATTCAACAAGATTAGTTTTAAGTGTCGTTAGGACTTAGTAAACACTGCATTCAACAAGATTAGTTTTAAGTGTCGTTAGGACTTAGTAAACACTGCATTCAACAAGATTAGTTTTAAGTGTCGTTAGGACTTAGTAAACACTGCATTCAACAAGATTAGTTTTAAGTGTCGTTAGGACTTAGTAAACACTGCATTCAACAAGATTAGTTTTAAGTGTCGTTAGGACTTAGTAAACACTGCATTCAACAAGATTAGTTTTAAGTGTCGTTAGGACTTAGTAAACACTGCATTCAACAAGATTAGTTTTAAGTGTCGTTAGGACTTAGTAAACACTGCATTCAACAAGATTAGTTTTAAGTGTCGTTAGACTTAGTAAACACTGCATTCAACAAGATTAGTTTTAAGTGTCGTTAGGACTTAGTAAACACTGCATTCAACAAGATTAGTTTTAAGTGTCGTTAGGACTTAGTAAACACTGCATTCAACAAGATTAGTTTTAAGTGTCGTTAGGACTTAGTAAACACTGCATTCAACAAGATTAGTTTTAAGTGTCGTTAGGACTTAGTAAACACTGCATTCAACAAGATTAGTTTTAAGTGTCGTTAGGACTTAGTAAACACTGCATTCAACAAGATTAGTTTTAAGTGTCGTTAGGACTTAGTAAACACTGCATTCAACAAGATTAGTTTTAAGTGTCGTTAGGACTTAGTAAACACTGCATTCAACAAGATTAGTTTTAAGTGTCGTTAGGACTTAGTAAACACTGCATTCAACAAGATTAGTTTTAAGTGTCGTTAGGACTTAGTAAACACTGCATTCAACAAGATTAGTTTTAAGTGTCGTTAGGACTTAGTAAACACTGCATTCAACAAGATTAGTTTTAAGTGTCGTTAGGACTTAGTAAACACTGCATTCAACAAGATTAGTTTTAAGTGTCGTTAGGACTTAGTAAACACTGCATTCAACAAGATTAGTTTTAAGTGTCGTTAGGACTTAGTAAACACTGCATTCAACAAGATTAGTTTTAAGTGTCGTTAGGACTTAGTAAACACTGCATTCAACAAGATTAGTTTTAAGTGTCGTTAGGACTTAGTAAACACTGCATTCAACAAGATTAGTTTTAAGTGTCGTTAGGACTTAGTAAACACTGCATTCAACAAGATTAGTTTTAAGTGTCGTTAGGACTTAGTAAACACTGCATTCAACAAGATTAGTTTTAAGTGTCGTTAGGACTTAGTAAACACTGCATTCAACAAGATTAGTTTTAAGTGTCGTTAGGACTTAGTAAACACTGCATTCAACAAGATTAGTTTTAAGTGTCGTTAGGACTTAGTAAACACTGCATTCAACAAGATTAGTTTTAAGTGTCGTTAGACTTAGTAAACACTGCATTCAACAAGATTAGTTTTAAGTGTCGTTAGACTTAGTAAACACTGCATTCAACAAGATTAGTTTTAAGTGTCGTTAGGACTTAGTAAACACTGCATTCAACAAGATTAGTTTTAAGTGTCGTTAGGACTTAGTAAACACTGCATTCAACAAGATTAGTTTTAAGTGTCGTTAGGACTTAGTAAACACTGCATTCAACAAGATTAGTTTTAAGTGTCGTTAGGACTTAGTAAACACTGCATTCAACAAGATTAGTTTTAAGTGTCGTTAGGACTTAGTAAACACTGCATTCAACAAGATTAGTTTTAAGTGTCGTTAGGACTTAGTAAACACTGCATTCAACAAGATTAGTTTTAAGTGTCGTTAGGACTTAGTAAACACTGCATTCAACAAGATTAGTTTTAAGTGTCGTTAGGACTTAGTAAACACTGCATTCAACAAGATTAGTTTTAAGTGTCGTTAGGACTTTAAACACTGCATTCAACAAGATTAGTTTTAAGTGTCGTTAGACTTAGTAAACACTGCATTCAACAAGATTAGTTTTAAGTGTCGTTAGGACTTAGTAAACACTGCATTCAACAAGATTAGTTTTAAGTGTCGTTAGGACTTAGTAAACACTGCATTCAACAAGATTAGTTTTAAGTGTCGTTAGGACTTAGTAAACACTGCATTCAACAAGATTAGTTTTAAGTGTCGTTAGACTTAGTAAACACTGCATTCAACAAGATTAGTTTTAAGTGTCGTTAGGACTTAGTAAACACTGCATTCAACAAGATTAGTTTTAAGTGTCGTTAGACTTAGTAAACACTGCATTCAACAAGATTAGTTTTAAGTGTCGTTAGACTTAGTAAACACTGCATTCAACAAGATTAGTTTTAAGTGTCGTTAGGACTTAGTAAACACTGCATTCAACAAGATTAGTTTTAAGTGTCGTTAGGACTTAGTAAACACTGCATTCAACAAGATTAGTTTTAAGTGTCGTTAGGACTTAGTAAACACTGCATTCAACAAGATTAGTTTTAAGTGTCGTTAGGACTTAGTAAACACTGCATTCAACAAGATTAGTTTTAAGTGTCGTTAGGACTTAGTAAACACTGCATTCAACAAGATTAGTTTTAAGTGTCGTTAGGACTTAGTAAACACTGCATTCAACAAGATTAGTTTTAAGTGTCGTTAGACTTAGTAAACACTGCATTCAACAAGATTAGTTTTAAGTGTCGTTAGACTTAGTAAACACTGCATTCAACAAGATTAGTTTTAAGTGTCGTTAGGACTTAGTAAACACTGCATTCAACAAGATTAGTTTTAAGTGTCGTTAGGACTTAGTAAACACTGCATTCAACAAGATTAGTTTTAAGTGTCGTTAGGACTTAGTAAACACTGCATTCAACAAGATTAGTTTTAAGTGTCGTTAGGACTTAGTAAACACTGCATTCAACAAGATTAGTTTTAAGTGTCGTTAGGACTTAGTAAACACTGCATTCAACAAGATTAGTTTTAAGTGTCGTTAGGACTTAGTAAACACTGCATTCAACAAGATTAGTTTTAAGTGTCGTTAGGACTTAGTAAACACTGCATTCAACAAGATTAGTTTTAAGTGTCGTTAGGACTTAGTAAACACTGCATTCAACAAGATTAGTTTTAAGTGTCGTTAGGACTTAGTAAACACTGCATTCAACAAGATTAGTTTTAAGTGTCGTTAGGACTTAGTAAACACTGCATTCAACAAGATTAGTTTTAAGTGTCGTTAGACTTAGTAAACACTGCATTCAACAAGATTAGTTTTAAGTGTCGTTAGGACTTAGTAAACACTGCATTCAACAAGATTAGTTTTAAGTGTCGTTAGGACTTAGTAAACACTGCATTCAACAAGATTAGTTTTAAGTGTCGTTAGGACTTAGTAAACACTGCATTCAACAAGATTAGTTTTAAGTGTCGTTAGGACTTAGTAAACACTGCATTCAACAAGATTAGTTTTAAGTGTCGTTAGGACTTAGTAAACACTGCATTCAACAAGATTAGTTTTAAGTGTCGTTAGGACTTAGTAAACACTGCATTCAACAAGATTAGTTTTAAGTGTCGTTAGACTTAGTAAACACTGCATTCAACAAGATTAGTTTTAAGTGTCGTTAGGACTTAGTAAACACTGCATTCAACAAGATTAGTTTTAAGTGTCGTTAGGACTTAGTAAACACTGCATTCAACAAGATTAGTTTTAAGTGTCGTTAGGACTTAGTAAACACTGCATTCAACAAGATTAGTTTTAAGTGTCGTTAGGACTTAGTAAACACTGCATTCAACAAGATTAGTTTTAAGTGTCGTTAGGACTTAGTAAACACTGCATTCAACAAGATTAGTTTTAAGTGTCGTTAGGACTTAGTAAACACTGCATTCAACAAGATTAGTTTTAAGTGTCGTTAGGACTTAGTAAACACTGCATTCAACAAGATTAGTTTTAAGTGTCGTTAGGACTTAGTAAACACTGCATTCAACAAGATTAGTTTTAAGTGTCGTTAGGACTTAGTAAACACTGCATTCAACAAGATTAGTTTTAAGTGTCGTTAGGACTTAGTAAACACTGCATTCAACAAGATTAGTTTTAAGTGTCGTTAGGACTTAGTAAACACTGCATTCAACAAGATTAGTTTTAAGTGTCGTTAGGACTTAGTAAACACTGCATTCAACAAGATTAGTTTTAAGTGTCGTTAGGACTTAGTAAACACTGCATTCAACAAGATTAGTTTTAAGTGTCGTTAGGACTTAGTAAACACTGCATTCAACAAGATTAGTTTTAAGTGTCGTTAGGACTTAGTAAACACTGCATTCAACAAGATTAGTTTTAAGTGTTTACTTAGTAAACACTGCATTCAACAAGATTAGTTTTAAGTGTCGTTAGGACTTAGTAAACACTGCATTCAACAAGATTAGTTTTAAGTGTCGTTAGGACTTAGTAAACACTGCATTCAACAAGATTAGTTTTAAGTGTCGTTAGGACTTAGTAAACACTGCATTCAACAAGATTAGTTTTAAGTGTCGTTAGGACTTAGTAAACACTGCATTCAACAAGATTAGTTTTAAGTGTCGTTAGGACTTAGTAAACACTGCATTCAACAAGATTAGTTTTAAGTGTCGTTAGGACTTAGTAAACACTGCATTCAACAAGATTAGTTTTAAGTGTCGTTAGGACTTAGTAAACACTGCATTCAACAAGATTAGTTTTAAGTGTCGTTAGACTTAGTAAACACTGCATTCAACAAGATTAGTTTTAAGTGTCGTTAGACTTAGTAAACACTGCATTCAACAAGATTAGTTTTAAGTGTCGTTAGACTTAGTAAACACTGCATTCAACAAGATTAGTTTTAAGTGTCGTTAGGACTTAGTAAACACTGCATTCAACAAGATTAGTTTTAAGTGTCGTTAGGACTTAGTAAACACTGCATTCAACAAGATTAGTTTTAAGTGTCGTTAGGACTTAGTAAACACTGCATTCAACAAGATTAGTTTTAAGTGTCGTTAGGACTTAGTAAACACTGCATTCAACAAGATTAGTTTTAAGTGTCGTTAGGACTTAGTAAACACTGCATTCAACAAGATTAGTTTTAAGTGTCGTTAGGACTTAGTAAACACTGCATTCAACAAGATTAGTTTTAAGTGTCGTTAGACTTAGTAAACACTGCATTCAACAAGATTAGTTTTAAGTGTCGTTAGGACTTAGTAAACACTGCATTCAACAAGATTAGTTTTAAGTGTCGTTAGGACTTAGTAAACACTGCATTCAACAAGATTAGTTTTAAGTGTCGTTAGGACTTAGTAAACACTGCATTCAACAAGATTAGTTTTAAGTGTCGTTAGACTTAGTAAACACTGCATTCAACAAGATTAGTTTTAAGTGTCGTTAGACTTAGTAAACACTGCATTCAACAAGATTAGTTTTAAGTGTCGTTAGACTTAGTAAACACTGCATTCAACAAGATTAGTTTTAAGTGTCGTTAGGACTTAGTAAACACTGCATTCAACAAGATTAGTTTTAAGTGTCGTTAGGACTTAGTAAACACTGCATTCAACAAGATTAGTTTTAAGTGTCGTTAGGACTTAGTAAACACTGCATTCAACAAGATTAGTTTTAAGTGTCGTTAGGACTTAGTAAACACTGCATTCAACAAGATTAGTTTTAAGTGTCGTTAGGACTTAGTAAACACTGCATTCAACAAGATTAGTTTTAAGTGTCGTTAGGACTTAGTAAACACTGCATTCAACAAGATTAGTTTTAAGTGTCGTTAGACTTAGTAAACACTGCATTCAACAAGATTAGTTTTAAGTGTCGTTAGGACTTAGTAAACACTGCATTCAACAAGATTAGTTTTAAGTGTCGTTAGGACTTAGTAAACACTGCATTCAACAAGATTAGTTTTAAGTGTCGTTAGGACTTAGTAAACACTGCATTCAACAAGATTAGTTTTAAGTGTCGTTAGGACTTAGTAAACACTGCATTCAACAAGATTAGTTTTAAGTGTCGTTAGGACTTAGTAAACACTGCATTCAACAAGATTAGTTTTAAGTGTCGTTAGGACTTAGTAAACACTGCATTCAACAAGATTAGTTTTAAGTGTCGTTAGGACTTAGTAAACACTGCATTCAACAAGATTAGTTTTAAGTGTCGTTAGGACTTAGTAAACACTGCATTCAACAAGATTAGTTTTAAGTGTCGTTAGACTTAGTAAACACTGCATTCAACAAGATTAGTTTTAAGTGTCGTTAGGACTTAGTAAACACTGCATTCAACAAGATTAGTTTTAAGTGTCGTTAGGACTTAGTAAACACTGCATTCAACAAGATTAGTTTTAAGTGTCGTTAGGACTTAGTAAACACTGCATTCAACAAGATTAGTTTTAAGTGTCGTTAGGACTTAGTAAACACTGCATTCAACAAGATTAGTTTTAAGTGTCGTTAGGACTTAGTAAACACTGCATTCAACAAGATTAGTTTTAAGTGTCGTTAGACTTAGTAAACACTGCATTCAACAAGATTAGTTTTAAGTGTCGTTAGACTTAGTAAACACTGCATTCAACAAGATTAGTTTTAAGTGTCGTTAGGACTTAGTAAACACTGCATTCAACAAGATTAGTTTTAAGTGTCGTTAGACTTAGTAAACACTGCATTCAACAAGATTAGTTTTAAGTGTCGTTAGGACTTAGTAAACACTGCATTCAACAAGATTAGTTTTAAGTGTCGTTAGACTTAGTAAACACTGCATTCAACAAGATTAGTTTTAAGTGTCGTTAGACTTAGTAAACACTGCATTCAACAAGATTAGTTTTAAGTGTCGTTAGACTTAGTAAACACTGCATTCAACAAGATTAGTTTTAAGTGTCGTTAGACTTAGTAAACACTGCATTCAACAAGATTAGTTTTAAGTGTCGTTAGGACTTAGTAAACACTGCATTCAACAAGATTAGTTTTAAGTGTCGTTAGGACTTAGTAAACACTGCATTCAACAAGATTAGTTTTAAGTGTCGTTAGGACTTAGTAAACACTGCATTCAACAAGATTAGTTTTAAGTGTCGTTAGGACTTAGTAAACACTGCATTCAACAAGATTAGTTTTAAGTGTCGTTAGGACTTAGTAAACACTGCATTCAACAAGATTAGTTTTAAGTGTCGTTAGGACTTAGTAAACACTGCATTCAACAAGATTAGTTTTAAGTGTCGTTAGGACTTAGTAAACACTGCATTCAACAAGATTAGTTTTAAGTGTCGTTAGGACTTAGTAAACACTGCATTCAACAAGATTAGTTTTAAGTGTCGTTAGGACTTAGTAAACACTGCATTCAACAAGATTAGTTTTAAGTGTCGTTAGACTTAGTAAACACTGCATTCAACAAGATTAGTTTTAAGTGTCGTTAGGACTTAGTAAACACTGCATTCAACAAGATTAGTTTTAAGTGTCGTTAGGACTTAGTAAACACTGCATTCAACAAGATTAGTTTTAAGTGTCGTTAGACTTAGTAAACACTGCATTCAACAAGATTAGTTTTAAGTGTCGTTAGGACTTAGTAAACACTGCATTCAACAAGATTAGTTTTAAGTGTCGTTAGACTTAGTAAACACTGCATTCAACAAGATTAGTTTTAAGTGTCGTTAGGACTTAGTAAACACTGCATTCAACAAGATTAGTTTTAAGTGTCGTTAGGACTTAGTAAACACTGCATTCAACAAGATTAGTTTTAAGTGTCGTTAGGACTTAGTAAACACTGCATTCAACAAGATTAGTTTTAAGTGTCGTTAGGACTTAGTAAACACTGCATTCAACAAGATTAGTTTTAAGTGTCGTTAGGACTTAGTAAACACTGCATTCAACAAGATTAGTTTTAAGTGTCGTTAGGACTTAGTAAACACTGCATTCAACAAGATTAGTTTTAAGTGTCGTTAGGACTTAGTAAACACTGCATTCAACAAGATTAGTTTTAAGTGTCGTTAGGACTTAGTAAACACTGCATTCAACAAGATTAGTTTTAAGTGTCGTTAGACTTAGTAAACACTGCATTCAACAAGATTAGTTTTAAGTGTCGTTAGACTTAGTAAACACTGCATTCAACAAGATTAGTTTTAAGTGTCGTTAGGACTTAGTAAACACTGCATTCAACAAGATTAGTTTTAAGTGTCGTTAGGACTTAGTAAACACTGCATTCAACAAGATTAGTTTTAAGTGTCGTTAGGACTTAGTAAACACTGCATTCAACAAGATTAGTTTTAAGTGTCGTTAGGACTTAGTAAACACTGCATTCAACAAGATTAGTTTTAAGTGTCGTTAGACTTAGTAAACACTGCATTCAACAAGATTAGTTTTAAGTGTCGTTAGGACTTAGTAAACACTGCATTCAACAAGATTAGTTTTAAGTGTCGTTAGGACTTAGTAAACACTGCATTCAACAAGATTAGTTTTAAGTGTCGTTAGGACTTAGTAAACACTGCATTCAACAAGATTAGTTTTAAGTGTCGTTAGGACTTAGTAAACACTGCATTCAACAAGATTAGTTTTAAGTGTCGTTAGGACTTAGTAAACACTGCATTCAACAAGATTAGTTTTAAGTGTCGTTAGGACTTAGTAAACACTGCATTCAACAAGATTAGTTTTAAGTGTCGTTAGGACTTAGTAAACACTGCATTCAACAAGATTAGTTTTAAGTGTCGTTAGGACTTAGTAAACACTGCATTCAACAAGATTAGTTTTAAGTGTCGTTAGGACTTAGTAAACACTGCATTCAACAAGATTAGTTTTAAGTGTCGTTAGGACTTAGTAAACACTGCATTCAACAAGATTAGTTTTAAGTGTCGTTAGGACTTAGTAAACACTGCATTCAACAAGATTAGTTTTAAGTGTCGTTAGACTTAGTAAACACTGCATTCAACAAGATTAGTTTTAAGTGTCGTTAGGACTTAGTAAACACTGCATTCAACAAGATTAGTTTTAAGTGTCGTTAGGACTTAGTAAACACTGCATTCAACAAGATTAGTTTTAAGTGTCGTTAGGACTTAGTAAACACTGCATTCAACAAGATTAGTTTTAAGTGTCGTTAGGACTTAGTAAACACTGCATTCAACAAGATTAGTTTTAAGTGTCGTTAGGACTTAGTAAACACTGCATTCAACAAGATTAGTTTTAAGTGTCGTTAGGACTTAGTAAACACTGCATTCAACAAGATTAGTTTTAAGTGTCGTTAGGACTTAGTAAACACTGCATTCAACAAGATTAGTTTTAAGTGTCGTTAGGACTTAGTAAACACTGCATTCAACAAGATTAGTTTTAAGTGTCGTTAGGACTTAGTAAACACTGCATTCAACAAGATTAGTTTTAAGTGTCGTTAGACTTAGTAAACACTGCATTCAACAAGATTAGTTTTAAGTGTCGTTAGACTTAGTAAACACTGCATTCAACAAGATTAGTTTTAAGTGTCGTTAGGACTTAGTAAACACTGCATTCAACAAGATTAGTTTTAAGTGTCGTTAGGACTTAGTAAACACTGCATTCAACAAGATTAGTTTTAAGTGTCGTTAGGACTTAGTAAACACTGCATTCAACAAGATTAGTTTTAAGTGTCGTTAGGACTTAGTAAACACTGCATTCAACAAGATTAGTTTTAAGTGTCGTTAGGACTTAGTAAACACTGCATTCAACAAGATTAGTTTTAAGTGTCGTTAGGACTTAGTAAACACTGCATTCAACAAGATTAGTTTTAAGTGTCGTTAGGACTTAGTAAACACTGCATTCAACAAGATTAGTTTTAAGTGTCGTTAGGACTTAGTAAACACTGCATTCAACAAGATTAGTTTTAAGTGTCGTTAGGACTTAGTAAACACTGCATTCAACAAGATTAGTTTTAAGTGTCGTTAGACTTAGTAAACACTGCATTCAACAAGATTAGTTTTAAGTGTCGTTAGGACTTAGTAAACACTGCATTCAACAAGATTAGTTTTAAGTGTCGTTAGGACTTAGTAAACACTGCATTCAACAAGATTAGTTTTAAGTGTCGTTAGACTTAGTAAACACTGCATTCAACAAGATTAGTTTTAAGTGTCGTTAGGACTTAGTAAACACTGCATTCAACAAGATTAGTTTTAAGTGTCGTTAGGACTTAGTAAACACTGCATTCAACAAGATTAGTTTTAAGTGTCGTTAGGACTTAGTAAACACTGCATTCAACAAGATTAGTTTTAAGTGTCGTTAGGACTTAGTAAACACTGCATTCAACAAGATTAGTTTTAAGTGTCGTTAGGACTTAGTAAACACTGCATTCAACAAGATTAGTTTTAAGTGTCGTTAGCATTTCAACAAGATTAGTTTTAAGTGTCGTTAGACTTAGTAAACACTGCATTCAACAAGATTAGTTTTAAGTGTCGTTAGACTTAGTAAACACTGCATTCAACAAGATTAGTTTTAAGTGTCGTTAGACTTAGTAAACACTGCATTCAACAAGATTAGTTTTAAGTGTCGTTAGGACTTAGTAAACACTGCATTCAACAAGATTAGTTTTAAGTGTCGTTAGGACTTAGTAAACACTGCATTCAACAAGATTAGTTTTAAGTGTCGTTAGGACTTAGTAAACACTGCATTCAACAAGATTAGTTTTAAGTGTCGTTAGGACTTAGTAAACACTGCATTCAACAAGATTAGTTTTAAGTGTCGTTAGGACTTAGTAAACACTGCATTCAACAAGATTAGTTTTAAGTGTCGTTAGGACTTAGTAAACACTGCATTCAACAAGATTAGTTTTAAGTGTCGTTAGGACTTAGTAAACACTGCATTCAACAAGATTAGTTTTAAGTGTCGTTAGGACTTAGTAAACACTGCATTCAACAAGATTAGTTTTAAGTGTCGTTAGACTTAGTAAACACTGCATTCAACAAGATTAGTTTTAAGTGTCGTTAGGACTTAGTAAACACTGCATTCAACAAGATTAGTTTTAAGTGTCGTTAGGACTTAGTAAACACTGCATTCAACAAGATTAGTTTTAAGTGTCGTTAGGACTTAGTAAACACTGCATTCAACAAGATTAGTTTTAAGTGTCGTTAGGACTTAGTAAACACTGCATTCAACAAGATTAGTTTTAAGTGTCGTTAGACTTAGTAAACACTGCATTCAACAAGATTAGTTTTAAGTGTCGTTAGGACTTAGTAAACACTGCATTCAACAAGATTAGTTTTAAGTGTCGTTAGGACTTAGTAAACACTGCATTCAACAAGATTAGTTTTAAGTGTCGTTAGGACTTAGTAAACACTGCATTCAACAAGATTAGTTTTAAGTGTCGTTAGACTTAGTAAACACTGCATTCAACAAGATTAGTTTTAAGTGTCGTTAGGACTTAGTAAACACTGCATTCAACAAGATTAGTTTTAAGTGTCGTTAGGACTTAGTAAACACTGCATTCAACAAGATTAGTTTTAAGTGTCGTTAGGACTTAGTAAACACTGCATTCAACAAGATTAGTTTTAAGTGTCGTTAGGACTTAGTAAACACTGCATTCAACAAGATTAGTTTTAAGTGTCGTTAGGACTTAGTAAACACTGCATTCAACAAGATTAGTTTTAAGTGTCGTTAGGACTTAGTAAACACTGCATTCAACAAGATTAGTTTTAAGTGTCGTTAGGACTTAGTAAACACTGCATTCAACAAGATTAGTTTTAAGTGTCGTTAGACTTAGTAAACACTGCATTCAACAAGATTAGTTTTAAGTGTCGTTAGGACTTAGTAAACACTGCATTCAACAAGATTAGTTTTAAGTGTCGTTAGACTTAGTAAACACTGCATTCAACAAGATTAGTTTTAAGTGTCGTTAGACTTAGTAAACACTGCATTCAACAAGATTAGTTTTAAGTGTCGTTAGGACTTAGTAAACACTGCATTCAACAAGATTAGTTTTAAGTGTCGTTAGGACTTAGTAAACACTGCATTCAACAAGATTAGTTTTAAGTGTCGTTAGGACTTAGTAAACACTGCATTCAACAAGATTAGTTTTAAGTGTCGTTAGGACTTAGTAAACACTGCATTCAACAAGATTAGTTTTAAGTGTCGTTAGGACTTAGTAAACACTGCATTCAACAAGATTAGTTTTAAGTGTCGTTAGACTTAGTAAACACTGCATTCAACAAGATTAGTTTTAAGTGTCGTTAGGACTTAGTAAACACTGCATTCAACAAGATTAGTTTTAAGTGTCGTTAGGACTTAGTAAACACTGCATTCAACAAGATTAGTTTTAAGTGTCGTTAGGACTTAGTAAACACTGCATTCAACAAGATTAGTTTTAAGTGTCGTTAGGACTTAGTAAACACTGCATTCAACAAGATTAGTTTTAAGTGTCGTTAGACTTAGTAAACACTGCATTCAACAAGATTAGTTTTAAGTGTCGTTAGGACTTAGTAAACACTGCATTCAACAAGATTAGTTTTAAGTGTCGTTAGGACTTAGTAAACACTGCATTCAACAAGATTAGTTTTAAGTGTCGTTAGGACTTAGTAAACACTGCATTCAACAAGATTAGTTTTAAGTGTCGTTAGGACTTAGTAAACACTGCATTCAACAAGATTAGTTTTAAGTGTCGTTAGACTTAGTAAACACTGCATTCAACAAGATTAGTTTTAAGTGTCGTTAGACTTAGTAAACACTGCATTCAACAAGATTAGTTTTAAGTGTCGTTAGACTTAGTAAACACTGCATTCAACAAGATTAGTTTTAAGTGTCGTTAGGACTTAGTAAACACTGCATTCAACAAGATTAGTTTTAAGTGTCGTTAGGACTTAGTAAACACTGCATTCAACAAGATTAGTTTTAAGTGTCGTTAGGACTTAGTAAACACTGCATTCAACAAGATTAGTTTTAAGTGTCGTTAGGACTTAGTAAACACTGCATTCAACAAGATTAGTTTTAAGTGTCGTTAGACTTAGTAAACACTGCATTCAACAAGATTAGTTTTAAGTGTCGTTAGGACTTAGTAAACACTGCATTCAACAAGATTAGTTTTAAGTGTCGTTAGGACTTAGTAAACACTGCATTCAACAAGATTAGTTTTAAGTGTCGTTAGGACTTAGTAAACACTGCATTCAACAAGATTAGTTTTAAGTGTCGTTAGACTTAGTAAACACTGCATTCAACAAGATTAGTTTTAAGTGTCGTTAGACTTAGTAAACACTGCATTCAACAAGATTAGTTTTAAGTGTCGTTAGGACTTAGTAAACACTGCATTCAACAAGATTAGTTTTAAGTGTCGTTAGGACTTAGTAAACACTGCATTCAACAAGATTAGTTTTAAGTGTCGTTAGGACTTAGTAAACACTGCATTCAACAAGATTAGTTTTAAGTGTCGTTAGGACTTAGTAAACACTGCATTCAACAAGATTAGTTTTAAGTGTCGTTAGACTTAGTAAACACTGCATTCAACAAGATTAGTTTTAAGTGTCGTTAGGACTTAGTAAACACTGCATTCAACAAGATTAGTTTTAAGTGTCGTTAGGACTTAGTAAACACTGCATTCAACAAGATTAGTTTTAAGTGTCGTTAGGACTTAGTAAACACTGCATTCAACAAGATTAGTTTTAAGTGTCGTTAGACTTAGTAAACACTGCATTCAACAAGATTAGTTTTAAGTGTCGTTAGGACTTAGTAAACACTGCATTCAACAAGATTAGTTTTAAGTGTCGTTAGGACTTAGTAAACACTGCATTCAACAAGATTAGTTTTAAGTGTCGTTAGACTTAGTAAACACTGCATTCAACAAGATTAGTTTTAAGTGTCGTTAGGACTTAGTAAACACTGCATTCAACAAGATTAGTTTTAAGTGTCGTTAGGACTTAGTAAACACTGCATTCAACAAGATTAGTTTTAAGTGTCGTTAGGACTTAGTAAACACTGCATTCAACAAGATTAGTTTTAAGTGTCGTTAGGACTTAGTAAACACTGCATTCAACAAGATTAGTTTTAAGTGTCGTTAGACTTAGTAAACACTGCATTCAACAAGATTAGTTTTAAGTGTCGTTAGGACTTAGTAAACACTGCATTCAACAAGATTAGTTTTAAGTGTCGTTAGGACTTAGTAAACACTGCATTCAACAAGATTAGTTTTAAGTGTCGTTAGGACTTAGTAAACACTGCATTCAACAAGATTAGTTTTAAGTGTCGTTAGGACTTAGTAAACACTGCATTCAACAAGATTAGTTTTAAGTGTCGTTAGGACTTAGTAAACACTGCATTCAACAAGATTAGTTTTAAGTGTCGTTAGACTTAGTAAACACTGCATTCAACAAGATTAGTTTTAAGTGTCGTTAGACTTAGTAAACACTGCATTCAACAAGATTAGTTTTAAGTGTCGTTAGGACTTAGTAAACACTGCATTCAACAAGATTAGTTTTAAGTGTCGTTAGGACTTAGTAAACACTGCATTCAACAAGATTAGTTTTAAGTGTCGTTAGGACTTAGTAAACACTGCATTCAACAAGATTAGTTTTAAGTGTCGTTAGGACTTAGTAAACACTGCATTCAACAAGATTAGTTTTAAGTGTCGTTAGACTTAGTAAACACTGCATTCAACAAGATTAGTTTTAAGTGTCGTTAGGACTTAGTAAACACTGCATTCAACAAGATTAGTTTTAAGTGTCGTTAGGACTTAGTAAACACTGCATTCAACAAGATTAGTTTTAAGTGTCGTTAGGACTTAGTAAACACTGCATTCAACAAGATTAGTTTTAAGTGTCGTTAGACTTAGTAAACACTGCATTCAACAAGATTAGTTTTAAGTGTCGTTAGGACTTAGTAAACACTGCATTCAACAAGATTAGTTTTAAGTGTCGTTAGACTTAGTAAACACTGCATTCAACAAGATTAGTTTTAAGTGTCGTTAGACTTAGTAAACACTGCATTCAACAAGATTAGTTTTAAGTGTCGTTAGGACTTAGTAAACACTGCATTCAACAAGATTAGTTTTAAGTGTCGTTAGGACTTAGTAAACACTGCATTCAACAAGATTAGTTTTAAGTGTCGTTAGGACTTAGTAAACACTTAGCATTAGTAAACACAAGATTAGTTTTAAGTGTCGTTAGACTTAGTAAACACTGCATTCAACAAGATTAGTTTTAAGTGTCGTTAGGACTTAGTAAACACTGCATTCAACAAGATTAGTTTTAAGTGTCGTTAGACTTAGTAAACACTGCATTCAACAAGATTAGTTTTAAGTGTCGTTAGGACTTAGTAAACACTGCATTCAACAAGATTAGTTTTAAGTGTCGTTAGACTTAGTAAACACTGCATTCAACAAGATTAGTTTTAAGTGTCGTTAGACTTAGTAAACACTGCATTCAACAAGATTAGTTTTAAGTGTCGTTAGGACTTAGTAAACACTGCATTCAACAAGATTAGTTTTAAGTGTCGTTAGGACTTAGTAAACACTGCATTCAACAAGATTAGTTTTAAGTGTCGTTAGGACTTAGTAAACACTGCATTCAACAAGATTAGTTTTAAGTGTCGTTAGGACTTAGTAAACACTGCATTCAACAAGATTAGTTTTAAGTGTCGTTAGGACTTAGTAAACACTGCATTCAACAAGATTAGTTTTAAGTGTCGTTAGGACTTAGTAAACACTGCATTCAACAAGATTAGTTTTAAGTGTCGTTAGGACTTAGTAAACACTGCATTCAACAAGATTAGTTTTAAGTGTCGTTAGGACTTAGTAAACACTGCATTCAACAAGATTAGTTTTAAGTGTCGTTAGGACTTAGTAAACACTGCATTCAACAAGATTAGTTTTAAGTGTCGTTAGACTTAGTAAACACTGCATTCAACAAGATTAGTTTTAAGTGTCGTTAGGACTTAGTAAACACTGCATTCAACAAGATTAGTTTTAAGTGTCGTTAGGACTTAGTAAACACTGCATTCAACAAGATTAGTTTTAAGTGTCGTTAGACTTAGTAAACACTGCATTCAACAAGATTAGTTTTAAGTGTCGTTAGACTTAGTAAACACTGCATTCAACAAGATTAGTTTTAAGTGTCGTTAGGACTTAGTAAACACTGCATTCAACAAGATTAGTTTTAAGTGTCGTTAGGACTTAGTAAACACTGCATTCAACAAGATTAGTTTTAAGTGTCGTTAGGACTTAGTAAACACTGCATTCAACAAGATTAGTTTTAAGTGTCGTTAGGACTTAGTAAACACTGCATTCAACAAGATTAGTTTTAAGTGTCGTTAGACTTAGTAAACACTGCATTCAACAAGATTAGTTTTAAGTGTCGTTAGACTTAGAAACACTGCATTCAACAAGATTAAACGTTACTGCATTCAACAAGATTAGTTTTAAGTGTCGTTAGGACTTAGTAAACACTGCATTCAACAAGATTAGTTTTAAGTGTCGTTAGGACTTAGTAAACACTGCATTCAACAAGATTAGTTTTAAGTGTCGTTAGACTTAGTAAACACTGCATTCAACAAGATTAGTTTTAAGTGTCGTTAGACTTAGTAAACACTGCATTCAACAAGATTAGTTTTAAGTGTCGTTAGGACTTAGTAAACACTGCATTCAACAAGATTAGTTTTAAGTGTCGTTAGGACTTAGTAAACACTGCATTCAACAAGATTAGTTTTAAGTGTCGTTAGGACTTAGTAAACACTGCATTCAACAAGATTAGTTTTAAGTGTCGTTAGACTTAGTAAACACTGCATTCAACAAGATTAGTTTTAAGTGTCGTTAGGACTTAGTAAACACTGCATTCAACAAGATTAGTTTTAAGTGTCGTTAGGACTTAGTAAACACTGCATTCAACAAGATTAGTTTTAAGTGTCGTTAGGACTTAGTAAACACTGCATTCAACAAGATTAGTTTTAAGTGTCGTTAGGACTTAGTAAACACTGCATTCAACAAGATTAGTTTTAAGTGTCGTTAGGACTTAGTAAACACTGCATTCAACAAGATTAGTTTTAAGTGTCGTTAGGACTTAGTAAACACTGCATTCAACAAGATTAGTTTTAAGTGTCGTTAGGACTTAGTAAACACTGCATTCAACAAGATTAGTTTTAAGTGTCGTTAGGACTTAGTAAACACTGCATTCAACAAGATTAGTTTTAAGTGTCGTTAGACTTAGTAAACACTGCATTCAACAAGATTAGTTTTAAGTGTCGTTAGACTTAGTAAACACTGCATTCAACAAGATTAGTTTTAAGTGTCGTTAGGACTTAGTAAACACTGCATTCAACAAGATTAGTTTTAAGTGTCGTTAGGACTTAGTAAACACTGCATTCAACAAGATTAGTTTTAAGTGTCGTTAGGACTTAGTAAACACTGCATTCAACAAGATTAGTTTTAAGTGTCGTTAGGACTTAGTAAACACTGCATTCAACAAGATTAGTTTTAAGTGTCGTTAGGACTTAGTAAACACTGCATTCAACAAGATTAGTTTTAAGTGTCGTTAGGACTTAGTAAACACTGCATTCAACAAGATTAGTTTTAAGTGTCGTTAGGACTTAGTAAACACTGCATTCAACAAGATTAGTTTTAAGTGTCGTTAGACTTAGTAAACACTGCATTCAACAAGATTAGTTTTAAGTGTCGTTAGGACTTAGTAAACACTGCATTCAACAAGATTAGTTTTAAGTGTCGTTAGACTTAGTAAACACTGCATTCAACAAGATTAGTTTTAAGTGTCGTTAGACTTAGTAAACACTGCATTCAACAAGATTAGTTTTAAGTGTCGTTAGACTTAGTAAACACTGCATTCAACAAGATTAGTTTTAAGTGTCGTTAGGACTTAGTAAACACTGCATTCAACAAGATTAGTTTTAAGTGTCGTTAGGACTTAGTAAACACTGCATTCAACAAGATTAGTTTTAAGTGTCGTTAGGACTTAGTAAACACTGCATTCAACAAGATTAGTTTTAAGTGTCGTTAGGACTTAGTAAACACTGCATTCAACAAGATTAGTTTTAAGTGTCGTTAGACTTAGTAAACACTGCATTCAACAAGATTAGTTTTAAGTGTCGTTAGGACTTAGTAAACACTGCATTCAACAAGATTAGTTTTAAGTGTCGTTAGGACTTAGTAAACACTGCATTCAACAAGATTAGTTTTAAGTGTCGTTAGACTTAGTAAACACTGCATTCAACAAGATTAGTTTTAAGTGTCGTTAGGACTTAGTAAACACTGCATTCAACAAGATTAGTTTTAAGTGTCGTTAGACTTAGTAAACACTGCATTCAACAAGATTAGTTTTAAGTGTCGTTAGGACTTAGTAAACACTGCATTCAACAAGATTAGTTTTAAGTGTCGTTAGACTTAGTAAACACTGCATTCAACAAGATTAGTTTTAAGTGTCGTTAGGACTTAGTAAACACTGCATTCAACAAGATTAGTTTTAAGTGTCGTTAGGACTTAGTAAACACTGCATTCAACAAGATTAGTTTTAAGTGTCGTTAGGACTTAGTAAACACTGCATTCAACAAGATTAGTTTTAAGTGTCGTTAGGACTTAGTAAACACTGCATTCAACAAGATTAGTTTTAAGTGTCGTTAGGACTTAGTAAACACTGCATTCAACAAGATTAGTTTTAAGTGTCGTTAGGACTTAGTAAACACTGCATTCAACAAGATTAGTTTTAAGTGTCGTTAGGACTTAGTAAACACTGCATTCAACAAGATTAGTTTTAAGTGTCGTTAAGACTTAGTAAACACTGCATTCAACAAGATTAGTTTTAAGTGTCGTTAGACTTAGTAAACACTGCATTCAACAAGATTAGTTTTAAGTGTCGTTAGGACTTAGTAAACACTGCATTCAACAAGATTAGTTTTAAGTGTCGTTAGGACTTAGTAAACACTGCATTCAACAAGATTAGTTTTAAGTGTCGTTAGGACTTAGTAAACACTGCATTCAACAAGATTAGTTTTAAGTGTCGTTAGACTTAGTAAACACTGCATTCAACAAGATTAGTTTTAAGTGTCGTTAGGACTTAGTAAACACTGCATTCAACAAGATTAGTTTTAAGTGTCGTTAGGACTTAGTAAACACTGCATTCAACAAGATTAGTTTTAAGTGTCGTTAGGACTTAGTAAACACTGCATTCAACAAGATTAGTTTTAAGTGTCGTTAGGACTTAGTAAACACTGCATTCAACAAGATTAGTTTTAAGTGTCGTTAGGACTTAGTAAACACTGCATTCAACAAGATTAGTTTTAAGTGTCGTTAGGACTTAGTAAACACTGCATTCAACAAGATTAGTTTTAAGTGTCGTTAGGACTTAGTAAACACTGCATTCAACAAGATTAGTTTTAAGTGTCGTTAGACTTAGTAAACACTGCATTCAACAAGATTAGTTTTAAGTGTCGTTAGACTTAGTAAACACTGCATTCAACAAGATTAGTTTTAAGTGTCGTTAGACTTAGTAAACACTGCATTCAACAAGATTAGTTTTAAGTGTCGTTAGGACTTAGTAAACACTGCATTCAACAAGATTAGTTTTAAGTGTCGTTAGGACTTAGTAAACACTGCATTCAACAAGATTAGTTTTAAGTGTCGTTAGACTTAGTAAACACTGCATTCAACAAGATTAGTTTTAAGTGTCGTTAGGACTTAGTAAACACTGCATTCAACAAGATTAGTTTTAAGTGTCGTTAGACTTAGTAAACACTGCATTCAACAAGATTAGTTTTAAGTGTCGTTAGGACTTAGTAAACACTGCATTCAACAAGATTAGTTTTAAGTGTCGTTAGACTTAGTAAACACTGCATTCAACAAGATTAGTTTTAAGTGTCGTTAGGACTTAGTAAACACTGCATTCAACAAGATTAGTTTTAAGTGTCGTTAGGACTTAGTAAACACTGCATTCAACAAGATTAGTTTTAAGTGTCGTTAGGACTTAGTAAACACTGCATTCAACAAGATTAGTTTTAAGTGTCGTTAGGACTTAGTAAACACTGCATTCAACAAGATTAGTTTTAAGTGTCGTTAGGACTTAGTAAACACTGCATTCAACAAGATTAGTTTTAAGTGTCGTTAGACTTAGTAAACACTGCATTCAACAAGATTAGTTTTAAGTGTCGTTAGGACTTAGTAAACACTGCATTCAACAAGATTAGTTTTAAGTGTCGTTAGGACTTAGTAAACACTGCATTCAACAAGATTAGTTTTAAGTGTCGTTAGGACTTAGTAAACACTGCATTCAACAAGATTAGTTTTAAGTGTCGTTAGACTTAGTAAACACTGCATTCAACAAGATTAGTTTTAAGTGTCGTTAGACTTAGTAAACACTGCATTCAACAAGATTAGTTTTAAGTGTCGTTAGGACTTAGTAAACACTGCATTCAACAAGATTAGTTTTAAGTGTCGTTAGACTTAGTAAACACTGCATTCAACAAGATTAGTTTTAAGTGTCGTTAGACTTAGTAAACACTGCATTCAACAAGATTAGTTTTAAGTGTCGTTAGGACTTAGTAAACACTGCATTCAACAAGATTAGTTTTAAGTGTCGTTAGACTTAGTAAACACTGCATTCAACAAGATTAGTTTTAAGTGTCGTTAGGACTTAGTAAACACTGCATTCAACAAGATTAGTTTTAAGTGTCGTTAGGACTTAGTAAACACTGCATTCAACAAGATTAGTTTTAAGTGTCGTTAGGACTTAGTAAACACTGCATTCAACAAGATTAGTTTTAAGTGTCGTTAGGACTTAGTAAACACTGCATTCAACAAGATTAGTTTTAAGTGTCGTTAGGACTTAGTAAACACTGCATTCAACAAGATTAGTTTTAAGTGTCGTTAGACTTAGTAAACACTGCATTCAACAAGATTAGTTTTAAGTGTCGTTAGGACTTAGTAAACACTGCATTCAACAAGATTAGTTTTAAGTGTCGTTAGGACTTAGTAAACACTGCATTCAACAAGATTAGTTTTAAGTGTCGTTAGGACTTAGTAAACACTGCATTCAACAAGATTAGTTTTAAGTGTCGTTAGGACTTAGTAAACACTGCATTCAACAAGATTAGTTTTAAGTGTCGTTAGGACTTAGTAAACACTGCATTCAACAAGATTAGTTTTAAGTGTCGTTAGGACTTAGTAAACACTGCATTCAACAAGATTAGTTTTAAGTGTCGTTAGGACTTAGTAAACACTGCATTCAACAAGATTAGTTTTAAGTGTCGTTAGACTTAGTAAACACTGCATTCAACAAGATTAGTTTTAAGTGTCGTTAGGACTTAGTAAACACTGCATTCAACAAGATTAGTTTTAAGTGTCGTTAGGACTTAGTAAACACTGCATTCAACAAGATTAGTTTTAAGTGTCGTTAGGACTTAGTAAACACTGCATTCAACAAGATTAGTTTTAAGTGTCGTTAGGACTTAGTAAACACTGCATTCAACAAGATTAGTTTTAAGTGTCGTTAGACTTAGTAAACACTGCATTCAACAAGATTAGTTTTAAGTGTCGTTAGGACTTAGTAAACACTGCATTCAACAAGATTAGTTTTAAGTGTCGTTAGGACTTAGTAAACACTGCATTCAACAAGATTAGTTTTAAGTGTCGTTAGGACTTAGTAAACACTGCATTCAACAAGATTAGTTTTAAGTGTCGTTAGGACTTAGTAAACACTGCATTCAACAAGATTAGTTTTAAGTGTCGTTAGGACTTAGTAAACACTGCATTCAACAAGATTAGTTTTAAGTGTCGTTAGGACTTAGTAAACACTGCATTCAACAAGATTAGTTTTAAGTGTCGTTAGGACTTAGTAAACACTGCATTCAACAAGATTAGTTTTAAGTGTCGTTAGGACTTAGTAAACACTGCATTCAACAAGATTAGTTTTAAGTGTCGTTAGGACTTAGTAAACACTGCATTCAACAAGATTAGTTTTAAGTGTCGTTAGACTTAGTAAACACTGCATTCAACAAGATTAGTTTTAAGTGTCGTTAGACTTAGTAAACACTGCATTCAACAAGATTAGTTTTAAGTGTCGTTAGGACTTAGTAAACACTGCATTCAACAAGATTAGTTTTAAGTGTCGTTAGACTTAGTAAACACTGCATTCAACAAGATTAGTTTTAAGTGTCGTTAGGACTTAGTAAACACTGCATTCAACAAGATTAGTTTTAAGTGTCGTTAGACTTAGTAAACACTGCATTCAACAAGATTAGTTTTAAGTGTCGTTAGACTTAGACTTAGTTTTAAACACACTGCATTCAACAAGATTAGTTTTAAGTGTCGTTAGGACTTAGTAAACACTGCATTCAACAAGATTAGTTTTAAGTGTCGTTAGGTAAACACTGCATTCAACAAGATTAGTTTTAAGTGTCGTTAGGACTTAGTAAACACTGCATTCAACAAGATTAGTTTTAAGTGTCGTTAGGACTTAGTAAACACTGCATTCAACAAGATTAGTTTTAAGTGTCGTTAGACTTAGTAAACACTGCATTCAACAAGATTAGTTTTAAGTGTCGTTAGGACTTAGTAAACACTGCATTCAACAAGATTAGTTTTAAGTGTCGTTAGACTTAGTAAACACTGCATTCAACAAGATTAGTTTTAAGTGTCGTTAGGACTTAGTAAACACTGCATTCAACAAGATTAGTTTTAAGTGTCGTTAGGACTTAGTAAACACTGCATTCAACAAGATTAGTTTTAAGTGTCGTTAGACTTAGTAAACACTGCATTCAACAAGATTAGTTTTAAGTGTCGTTAAGACTTAGTAAACACTGCATTCAACAAGATTAGTTTTAAGTGTCGTTAGACTTAGTAAACACTGCATTCAACAAGATTAGTTTTAAGTGTCGTTAGGACTTAGTAAACACTGCATTCAACAAGATTAGTTTTAAGTGTCGTTAGGACTTAGTAAACACTGCATTCAACAAGATTAGTTTTAAGTGTGCTTAGTAAACACTTTCAACAAGATTAGTTTTAAGTGTCGTTAGACTTAGTAAACACTGCATTCAACAAGATTAGTTTTAAGTGTCGTTAGGACTTAGTAAACACTGCATTCAACAAGATTAGTTTTAAGTGTCGTTAGGACTTAGTAAACACTGCATTCAACAAGATTAGTTTTAAGTGTCGTTAGGACTTAGTAAACACTGCATTCAACAAGATTAGTTTTAAGTGTCGTTAGGACTTAGTAAACACTGCATTCAACAAGATTAGTTTTAAGTGTCGTTAGACTTAGTAAACACTGCATTCAACAAGATTAGTTTTAAGTGTCGTTAGGACTTAGTAAACACTGCATTCAACAAGATTAGTTTTAAGTGTCGTTAGGACTTAGTAAACACTGCATTCAACAAGATTAGTTTTAAGTGTCGTTAGACTTAGTAAACACTGCATTCAACAAGATTAGTTTTAAGTGTCGTTAGACTTAGTAAACACTGCATTCAACAAGATTAGTTTTAAGTGTCGTTAGACTTAGTAAACACTGCATTCAACAAGATTAGTTTTAAGTGTCGTTAGACTTAGTAAACACTGCATTCAACAAGATTAGTTTTAAGTGTCGTTAGGACTTAGTAAACACTGCATTCAACAAGAT